>NC_080088.1:11874474-12177504 GCF_950005125.1 Chionomys nivalis
CCCCAAGTGTTGCAAAATTTAATGTAGATTCGGGAGTTAAAGAATCTGAAATTTTGTCAAATTGTAATAATGTTCTATTACATAGTGAAAAGAATTAGAATCCAGGCAACTGGCAAGAAAATGTCCTAGGTTCATATTTAAAGATTTGGACTCAGGATGCATTTGGATGAAAAATCTGCTTGGCCTTGGGCTAAATGAGTAAATTTGGTGTAACATTTAAGTTCTATGGAACACCTAAAATGCAGTGATTATGAGAATTCAGTAAAACACTGAATATATTGAGTTTTTGACATTTTGTAAGTTTTCAGTCAATCATGTCATTTGTTTCAATCATGCCCTCATCATAATAAAACTGATGTAAAAACATAATTATGGGACTAGTATAGGAAGCATAACTTAGTAATGGAAATAAAGAAAGACTCATACACAAAATTAGAGGTGAGGTTATCCTAAAGCATTACTAGCTCTTCAGGAAGATAGAAAATGGAACTCTGGACCACAAGAATTTTTTAACTTACCTTGAAAGGAAGAAAGAAGTTTGAATCACTTGCTATGTGATACGATGTGCTTGCAAAGATGTATTGGGGTACCTCGTTTATTCACCCAAAACAGGTATGTTGCTTCAAACTTCTGTGTCTTTAATATTAATTTTTAATTTGCTTACCAAGGGTCAGGTTTCCTTATGGCTTTTTCATGTGTCCTAAGTTTAGAAAATGTAGGTTGTTAAACACAAATCCAGCACCAGAAGTGGGCTGCACCCCTATAAGTTTACAAGTTGTTGGATTTGGAGGCCTTTGAGAACTCCAAGACAATATAGGCCATTGTCATTGTTGTTGGCTGCCCTCCAGAAATGAATACTGACAGCCTGTTGTTGAAGGCTCCACATGCATTTGTCATAGGCTACAGAGAACTCAGGCTGAAACTGAGCTGTGATTTTGCTCCATGCTGCCTAGCACTCACAGCACCAAGGGATGCTACATAAGCTGATGGGGGAAAGGGCATCCAGATTCTATCTGTGAAAAACAAAGCAGGTCAAAACAAACAAATCAAAAATGAATGGCATGGTGAGATAAACCCACAGGTGTTGTAGTTGGAGAAGATTTTACGGACCTAACTGACCTCCTTCTGATCAGATCAGAGGCTTGCTGCACAACAGAGAATCTTGCCTGATGCTGCAAACTTGGTCAACATCTTGGGTTGGGAAGTTCACAGTCTATAGCAGAAAAATTGCTGCTGTTGTTTTACTAAATGGGCACAATCTTCCCTTGAAAATGCCGTCAAATAATTATATTTACTTTCATATGTGAGTACTGCTGTTAGTGTTGGTCAAAAATGCTTCTGTTCATAGTGAGGAGTGGTTAACTGCCGAGACCCACAACTGATCAAAGTGCTGAGATTAAGCGAATGTTAAGGGATGACTCATTATCGGGACATCCAAACCCACTCCAAGCTCCAGGAAACATTGTGTAACAAAAGGAAGGTAATTACCAGTAGGGTAATTAATTCACAATATTCTCATAAGTTCAGAGTCATCAGCATCCTGCTATGAAGGGAGAAGCTCATGAGACCTCATTTCTTCCTGAGGATATATACAGTTAGTGGTTTGTTGTTGCTGGGAAGACGGAGACAGATTTCTTCAGTGGCATAGCTATTAGTAAGATGTCCTGCTCCTGTAAAATCCTAATGGAATAATTTTTTTTTCAGTACACACACAGATGCCAGAAGAGTGAGACAGATAGGGAAAGAGGGACTAGTTGAGAAGAGGAAGAGAGTTATTAGGAGTGGGAGGGTATGATAGAGGAAAATTGGGCACTAACATGATCTAAATATATTGCATACATTTGTGGATGTTACAATTAAATTTGCTAGCATATAATTGTGAATAAATAATATATGTTACTAAAATATAAGGAAAGAAGGCAAGAATATACTAGTATTTTCTTCCTAACGGAAACAGTATTAAACCAATTCCTAATGACCTATCATTATACCAATATAGTAAGGTGTTTCTCAGTACTCATTGGAGAAACTCCTAACTGTAGAGCTGATGATCAGTACAGAGACTCACAACTGGCCAAGGTGCAGAGGATTAGAGATTAGAATGCCGACTTGTAAATAGAACATTTATACCACATTCCATCCTCCCGAGATTCCAGCCAATAGAGGAGCTATTGGCAAATTCTTAGCATTTGAGGAAGGATGGATCAATTTTCTCCATGAGTAAGTTGGAGGAAGGATGGGTCAATTTTCTCCTGGTAAGTTGACCAACAATTTTTATGTAACATAAGGTAGAAAAGGAAGGAGATTTGGGAAGTGTTCCGGGAGGAATGGTGTTTCTGATCAAAATACATTGTACAAAACACTCAAAGTTATAAATGTGAAAAAGGGTAGATAGTGCAGATGAATTAAGAGTTTGTAGACTGAAGGGGTATTTGCCAAATGGGCAGGAAATGATACAAGTCCATAAAGTTCATTCTTAGGAACTCAGCTATTTTTCTCCATGCAATGATACTTGAGTAATACTAAAACTTAAATGAGTCACATAATTAGATGCATCATATTTTATAACTGTTCCTTGGGATTCATTGAGCAGGTTGTGTCTGAAGCAGGTTGATGTTTCTTGAGGAACAACTTCACAGTAATGAATTAGGAATGAGAAGTGTGAAGGATACAGAGGAATAGGAAGTTTGCTTAGAGGTTGTGCCTCCTAGAAATATCAGAAGCTGCACCTATGATGTTTCACCAAATGGCTGCCAGAGCATGAACTGAACAAGTCCAACATAATAGACATGTTAAAAGGAATTCAGGAAATTTCACAAAGTTTCAATCCTACAAAGAACTACAGACAATTAAGGAATCCTGAGAATGGGAAAAACACAAACACACACATACACTCATGCACACGCACAGACACACGTTGCCCCCATACTTACAAGTTGCACATAACTTTCTGGAGAATGAAATAATAAAGAACTTTTCATTTCTATACAACTTTTGCTTACATCAAAAAATTCTTCCAAAGGCAAGTTACAAGGGCCCATTTTTGTTTTTGTTTTTCAAACATAGTAATGTTATACCTGAATAGTTTATTTTGAAACAATTGCATTTGGTCTTATTTTTCTGAATATTGAAAGCAAGTTTTATGATGAAGTAATTTTGAAACACCTATATCTAAAATAGTATTGATATTACAGTCTAGAAAACAAATCAAATGCATCATAATCATTCAGTAAGTTATGAACAAATTAAGCCCCCATTTAAAACAGTCCTTAAAAGTCCTAAATGTACCTACGTATTTTATAACATTTAATTAACTGAATTATTTCATGAATGTATAATTATCACACTGGTCATATATTTCTTAGGAATATTGTACTTATCCAAATGTATGTGTTTCCATGATAAGTACTGTTAAAAAAAATTAATGTGATAGAAAGATTAGGGAGAAATGAGTATAGAACCAATTTTATTCCTACAGATAGCGCAGCTCAATTTTAAATGCGAATGTTGTAACTACACAGTCTCACTGTTTGTTCTCAGAATACTCATTATTCAAAGTCAAGTCTGTAAAATTTGTTTGACTTTATAATAGGAAAATCCATAATAAATAAGTTATTTAATATTTTTCTTACTTCAAGTTGTATGTATTTGTGTGTGTTTTAACGCATCTAGAAAGAGGTGTCAGTCACATAGGTATGTCATTCCTCATGGGAGTTTTCATATCCTCTGGGCTGGAGAAGAATACCTATGCACAATTACTCACTTTAGCCATTTTCACTCTGGTATTGCTGTGGCCAAAAGATTTTCATTGCTGTACTCCTAAATAAGACATTTTCCCACACCCTTGTTTAAAAAGGCATTTGGATTTGACTCAGGTATATTTGTGAATAAACATCTCTCAATGTCAAATTTTTGAAATTCATTAGAGGCAGATCCTTTTGTTTTGTAAATTTCCACAATAAACCATTTATGTTGGTAAGTTCTGTGTATATAGATGGTGATGTTATTGTTAGGGAAAAAATTGAGAGCCTTTGATAACTATGGCAGCAGAGATGTTTCAAAGGAAATATGAAGTCTTTTTCCTTGAAGAAATTAGATATTTTCCTTGACTGGTCCTTACCAATTCAAGTCTTGAGGAGTAATGAGATATTTTCTTAAGGCTCACTATTTTAGTCTTGCTTTTTTGGAAATGATTTGAACAGCCACATCTGAAAAAATAAAATATTTGAGGTTTCAGAATTAAAATTGCTGTTGTCAGTTGCCAGCACATCCTCCACTTTCAGATAAGCAGTTACCCCAATTTACCTAAAACAAAGGATGGTGATACCTAAAATAGGGACTCTCCTTATTTTCCTTACCTTTTCTTTTTCACTAACATAATACAAAGATAAGTATTCTTACCATATAAATTTATGATACATTGTTACTTCTGGTCTTTCCTACTTCTGTTCTTATTCATTTATAATTTATTCCCATTTCTGTTAGTTTTGAGTGAACTCCTTCTCATAATAATCAACTCAGATCCCGTGTGATTGTCAATTATCACTGAAATAAAAACAATGGTTTCCTTAATTTTAGAGTTGATTTAAAGTTGTTTGTATGTGGAGTCTTAGAAAATAATAATATCTGGATCAACAGAACTTCTTTCAAGAACAAAGACCACCTAACAAAAGACAAAATACCAGACATAAGAAGTTCTCTTCTCATGTTGCTGGCTAGGGATGTCTAAGAGACTCCCAAAACATTGAGCCTATTGTTGTTGCCCTTGGTTACCTACCAGTGGTGGAAAATAAGCCCCTATTACTGCAGGAGACAGTGTGCACTTCAGAAACAGAACCTAGAAATCCCTTAGCTAGAAATAACCTGAATGTTGTCTCCCTGAGAACTACCTTTTTTGGTACCAGAAAATATCATTCAAGCTTCAAAATCAGGAAGGCAGCCATGTCTATATATATCAACAACAAACATCTCATGATACTGTTTTGAGTGCAGTAGTGGCACACATTTTTGACAACAACCAATGGCTCTCTAGTTGTTCTTAAGACCTGATCAATAAGAGTCATTCCATGCCTGTTATTGGAAACATACATAACTAGTCAGTGCTATGTAATTATGGATATTTGATGAGAATCTACAACCATTAATTTACTAAACCAGCAAAGTTACTACTAATAATCTGCAAACATGTATCCTTATACTCACAGATAAGTGTCATCTTCATCTTTCATCAAGCAAATATCTCTTTGCAATAGATGGAAACTTTTATAGAGCACTACAATTCAGAGTTGTAGATGTAATTTTCAATAGATATAGCTCAAAACATTTTCACAGCTAAGGCTATGGGAACAATGCAGAAGTGAGGAAAGAATGCTTATGAGACCTGGAGGATCAGGAACATTGCTATGAGATTGTGTCTCTTAGTGAGTAGAAAAAGGACACCATCAAAAATTCCAGATAGCATGGAGAAAACCCCATGAGGCCTCAACACTACACAAAGAAATACACTCAACTGAGGAAAACTGGGAACAGGAGAGGTAGCCTTCCCCAAAGAAGAGTGCACCAATTGGTTTTCAGGTCCCCAACAGAAAACAGACATTGCATGTACTTGACAGGAGATAACACCTTTAAACATGAACTCAGAGAAGGAAGAAATTTATTAAAATGTGAACAACATGCAATATGACATCTAGTATAACTAACTAGTGGTGAGAGAATAGTAGAATTAAACCAGAATCAATTTAAAAAGAACTGAAAATAGAACAAAAATATGTATACTAGGCAGATCGTAGGTGATAACCTTCCTCAAGATGCACATAACAATATGCTACTAACAAAATCAACAACATAACACAGTTAAATGACCCATTTGTGATTTCTGCATTTGATTTTAGAATGGATTTTTTCATAAAGCAACAAAATCCCCATACATATAGTCATGAAGAATATATGTATATATATATATGTATATACAATATATATACATGCATATGTGTGTGTATCCATACAGTCTTATGGATTTGTTTACATGTAGTGCATTGGATGATACTGTATAGGCTTTATATCTGTTACCTTAGTTAAATCTTTCCATGCCACTTATGAAATATCATTACTACTGTAGAATGAAGAATCAGAAGTAAGCATCTGTGTATATTTCTTTACAAATAGTATACAATTAGCAAAGCTAAAATTCCTGAAATCCCCTAAATTTCACTGCACATTTGGTATCCAAATAGTGTAACTTCTCACAGGCATCGCAGAAAAGGCTGTTCAAATCTTCATATGGAAATAAATAAAACAAGCTCAAAGTAAACAAGCCTCGATTTTTTAAAAAATAATTTACAGCTTAAGACTTTAAGTAAATTCATATATCCATATAATGTTGTAGGAGGTTTGCTTGTTTGTTTCCCAGTTGCCTGACAGCTCAGACCTGAAATATCACACAGAAACTATTTTATTTAAAACACTGCTTAGTCCATTAGTTCTAGCTTCTTATTAGCTAACACTTATATCAATTTAACCAATTTCTACTAATCTTTTTCTTACCATGTGACTGTGGCTTACCGGGTAAAGTTCCCAGTGTCTGTCTCTAGCAGGGCTCCTTGGCTTCTCCCTGACTCAGCCTCCTCTCTCCCAGCTTTCAGTTTAGTTTTCCCCACCTAACTCTATTCTTTTGCCCTTTCATAGGCCTAAGACAGTTTCTTTATTAACCAATGGTATTCTCAGCATACAGAGGGGAATACCACATCACCTCCCCTTTTCTATTTATAAAAGGAAGATTTTAACTTTAACATAGTAAAATTTCATATATGAAACAGTTATCAAGAAAAAAGTTATGGTTACAACATTTATATCTATTTTAACTTTTATCATAGCTAAGGAAAACTATATTATTACTATCTATACTTCAGTCCCATCAAAGACTCCAGAAAGACATGATATTACCTAATTAAACAGGAAGTTCATTATAAGCAACTTCAAATAGTCTAGAATTGACAGAGACATCATGCTGCCTGGACAGCCATCCAAAGTTCTTCAGTAATGTTGGAGCAACCATCTTCAGCCTACAGGCCCATAGTATCCAGCAGACTTTTTCATGAAGCAGTAAATTTTAAAGACAGTTCTGCCTATACTGTCAGTTTGTTCTGTGTCCTGCAGAATGTCTAGCAGACTCTTTCATGAGGCAGGTACCCCAAATGACAGTCTCACCTTTAGGCAAGTTCAGAAGTCATTTTTCTGTGAGTCCTGCATGTCCACTTTATCCTTCAGTCCAGGCAAGAGCAGTTTCTTACCCAAATTGCCATCAAATTCAATAAGGAACCTCTTCAGTGCCCATCATCCTCTTGAAGTAATCGATGCTACCAGGAGCAGATGTGTCTCACTGTCATGAAAAGTCCTAACTTCTTAAAACATTTTAAATGCCATATTCTGAACGTCTTTGAAAGATTTGAAGAATACTATCTAACTGAAACATATCTCTATACGGCTTTCAAAAACTAGAAATGTACATTGTATTCTTAAATGAGAGGCATAGATATAATACCTTAAACAAGAGTAGAAACATATAAACAATATAACAAATAACATTAAACTTATATCACTATATAAAAATCAATATCAATATAAAGAGTTTGAGACAAGTAGTTGATTTTTAGTTTAAATGTAGATTCAATAATCTAACTTTTTATTCTGTAATTCCTATATCCTCCTTTTTATTTTTTCAGAAAATTGTCTTTGAATTTAACATGATGACAGGCATCCATAACCCATGAAATGACCCAGAAAAAAAAAATACTAGGCCATTAGTTAGTTCCTTGCCCCTTAGCCATGAAATAATCACACAGAGACTATATTATTTAAAACACTGCTTGGCTTGTTAGCTCTAGCTTCTTATTAACTAACTCTTACATATTAATTTAACCCATTTCTTTTAATCTGTGTATCACCACGTGGCTGTGGCTTACCAGCTAAAGTTCTATCTGGCTCCAGCAGGGCTACATGGCTTCTCTCTGACTCTGCCTCCTTTCTCCCAGCATTCCATTTAGTTCTCCCCACCTAGCTCTGTTCCCCTATATCTTGCTATAGTCACAATGCAATTCCTTTATTAACCAAATGTATTGCAGCATACAGAGGAGAATCCCACATCAAAAAACCTATCCTACTTCTTGGGAATGTGGATATCATGTTATCTAGACTACTTCCTGTTGTCTGAAGGTGATGGTATCTTTAGTGGACCCTGAGAAAATTGGAATAATGGTCAAATCCTGGAAGAACAAGCTGTATTGATTTTTGTTTAGTTTCTGTATGGTGGGAAACTGTACATTTTTCTTGAAGTCCTGGCTGGAGTAGTCTGTGAATCTGAACCATTTCAGCTAGCATCTTTGAAGATGTTCTGGAAGAATTTTTGAGGACACTGCAGCAGAGGTAGATTTCTTGTTAACTAACTCCTACATCTTAAATTAGCCCATTTCTATTATTTTGTATTTTACTATGTGGTTTGTAGTTTACCAGTAAGGTTCCAGCAGCATCTGCCTCCTTTGGTGGCTACATGGCATCTCTTTGACTTCACCTACTTTTCTTCTCTATCTCTACTTGGAATTCCCATGTGGCTTTACTCTGTTAAGCCATTGGTCGAAAAGAGTTACTTTATTAACCAATAACAATAAAACATATTCACAGAATACAGAGGGGAATCCCACATTACAGAGGCATACAAAGTGACTGGACCATCTGAGATACTTCTCTTCATTGATATCTGGTTCCTTTTTTCTGAAAACACACAAAACTTTAAAGGTAACATATAGATCTGTATTAACAAAAGTATGTAATTTGTGATGTGCACAAGTCAGGTAAAGCTGAATTATTTGATTTATGTTTGAACAGGAAAGTATGTTTGGACTGCATAATCAATTGTAAGATAAAACATAACCATGCTGTATGAAAGGAAGGCATGTAATCATAAGTCATGGGGACTCTTTAGCCAACAATATTTGCCATGTCTCAACCAGTTTCAGAGATGTTCCCTAGTCAAGGGAAGAGCATGCACATCACCGGTCTTGCACTTTTTCTTGTTTTTTTTTTTTCCTCCTTCATGTCTCTAGCTAATATCTACAAGAGGTGTAGCTACAAATATTTTTTCATTTCACTAGTTTTCCTGAACCATTTTCTCTGTACCCAATGGGTCCCACTCACTAGCATCTATAGCCACTTATGAAATAACCATCTGAGGCTTAATGTTTAATTATGTAATCTTTGGGCTATTAGCTCAGACTTCTTATTAACTAACTCTTACATCTTAAATTTAACCCATTTCTATTGTTTTATATTTTACTACAAAGCTCGTGGTTTGTTACCTCTTGCTTCTTAGGCAGCTGACTCCATCTTTTCTCCTCTATCTCTGCTTGCATTTCCTGCCTATATTCTGTCCTGCTGTAGATCAAAGCAGCTTCTGTATTAACCAGTGGTAATAAAACATATTCACAGCATACAGAGGAGAATCCCACATCAAGGAGGTCTCCCCCGACCAAATCTGGTCTTTATTAACATTGAAAAATATCCATAGCTTTGTGTTTCTTGGAGAAACAAAAACAAAGCCTCTCCCTCAACGCAACACATGTCCCTTAATTTTAGACATCTCTCTCTATGTGCCCTTCCACAATCCCCTGCCCTTCCACATTTCCCATTTGGTCATCACAGTCTAGTATTTCTATTCATCCATAATTATCATTTTATTTTCCTTTCCTAGAGTGATCTACTCTAACCCTAAACTCTGTGGTTTTGTGGATTGCAGCTTGGTAATAATTAACCTGACAGATAACATTCTCATAGAAGCAAATACACATTATACTTGTCTTTCTGAGTCTGGATTTCTCCACTCAGTATGGTTTTTTTTTTCTAGTTCCATCAATTTAACTGCAGATTTCATAATTTCTTCTTCTGTTTTTAATGGCTGTGAGAATTCTAAACCTTCTGGCTCTGGTCTTTCATTGGTTGGTAAGCTTTTAATTAATGCTGTTCTTTCACATGGATTTATAGGTGTGTTTAAGTTGCTTATCTTGATTTAACTTTGGGAATTGGTAAGTATCCATTTTTCATTCAATAATAAGATTTTGAGTTTTCATGAGTTTGCCAGTGATCTTTCATATCTTGCTGATATCCAGCTTTAAACTGTGTTGTTAGATAGGATGTAGGATGTCATTTCAGTTTTTTTTTTTAATCTGTTGAATTTTGCTTTGTGATCAGTTTTGGAGTAAGCACCTCGACATGAAGAATGCATATACATTTTAGTCTGGGTGAAACTTTCTGTATGTATTTATTAAGACCATTTGGTTTATTGCATCAGTTAGCTTTGGCATTTCTCTGTTTATTTTTGTCTAGATGACCTGTATATTGCTGAGAGTTGTGTATTGAAGTCTTACACTACCAGAGTGTGAAGGTCAATATATATTTAAGCTAAGTAGTGTTTCTTTATTTTACATGTATATGTATTTTTTATTGATTTTTATTGAGATATACGTTTTTCTCTGCTCTCCTTCATTCTTCTCTCTTCCACTTCAACCCTCTCCCATGGTCCCCACACTCTCAATTTACTCAGGAGAATTTATCTTTTTCTACTTCCCATGTAGATTAGACCCATGTATGTCTCTCTTAGGTCCTCATTGTTACCTAGGTTCTCTGGGATTATGAATTGTAGACTGGTTTGCCATAGCCAAAATCTGGAAACAACTTAAATGCCCCTCTACTGAAGAATGGGTAAGGAAAATGTGGTACGATTACACAATGGAGTACTACACAGCAGAAAAAAAATAATGACGTCTTGAAATTTGCAGACAAATGGATGGATCTAGAAAACATTATATTGAGTGAGGTAACCCATACCTAGAAGGACAAATATCATACATACACACTCATAAGTAGTGTTTCTTTTATGAACTTGAGTCCCCTTGTGTTTTGTGCATTTCTTGTTAAGAATTGCAATGTTCTCTTGGTGGGAATTTTTCTGTGATGATTATACAGCATTCTTCCCTATGTCTTCTGATAAGTTTTGTGTTGAAGTCATTTTTTTTATGTTAAAATGACTATAGAAGCTTGCTTCTAAGGTCCTTTTGCTTGCAATATCTTTTTCCATACTTTTATCCTGAGTTGGTGTCTATCTTCCTGTTAAGCTTTGTTTTTTGGATACAATGGAAAGATAGAACTTGTTTGTGCATCTATTCTGTTAGTTTGTATCTTTTTATTGTGGGGTTGAGACCATTGATACTGAGAGTTAACAATGAGCAGTATTTGTTGATTCCTCTTATTTTTTGCTTTTTGTTGTTGTGGTAGTAGTGGTGGTGTAGTGGTGTGTGTATGTATGTGGTGTGTGCACGTGCATGTGCTTACCTCTTTATGTTGCAGCTTTCCTTCTATTGCTTCTGTAGGGCTGTATTAATAGGTAGATGCTTATTCAATTTGATTTTATCATGGAATATTTCTTTTTCTTCATATATTGTGATTGAAAGTTTTGCTGGGTGTAATGATCAGAGAGGGCTCCTAAGTGTTTGGAGTGTAGTGAATCCAGCGCTCCAGACAAGGAACTTCACTATCTTATCTGTAATCTTTCATATATGACCCAATGGAGTTTTAGTTCCTGGAGCTGCATGATCAAAGGTGCTTAAAATTGGGTACAAATTCTAATTCTGTCACTCATTGAATTATAACATGAGTTAAATATCAAGATTTTTCATGCAACTGCTGTTGAAGGGAAACATTGATTACAGGAGAATGGGAACATGTCCTTTGCATACTTCCTTGTTTCTTCTTCCAGCCACTCTTACCTATTGCTCTGAAATACACTGTTTCCCACAAGGTCCCAGTACAGGAAAAGAAAACTATCAAGCTATCAACAAGCTCTTTGAAACTACGTAAGAAGGAAGAGCTTTACTCCATCTCTCAACACAGTTGATTTATTTCTAACACCTAAACCAGGCAGACATGGTGCTGGAGAAGTAGTTGAGAGTCCTACATTAAACATGTGATATACATGTACTATTTAACTACAAATACACTGACTGATTTATAAAGTCATATATTCACATTTTCAATGTTTGCTTTCAAACAACTTATACTTCTTGTTTGCTTTTGTCTGTCTTAATTTTACAATTGAAATTTTGAATATATGACATCATAAGTCAATCACTTATAATGTTAAATAAACCTGGAATAAAATCAACAAATGAACTTCAAAAATTAATAAATAGTTTTAGGGATACTTATGAATCCAAAAAGAATATGCATTAATCTGGAGGCATGAAACTCTCAGAAATTCATTAGAAAAACCAATTCATGACATTCTGTTGAAGTGATTGAATTTCAAGGATAAAAAGGAATTCAATTGCTATCCAAAATCTTACTGAGGATAAACCTGGCCAGTATCAAATGTCTCCATCAAAAAAATGACATGCCAGAAGAAAATAGAACAATGTTTACAAAATTCTACAGGGAAAGCAAAGTATTTCTCAAGAATATTAAAACCAGGCAAGTTGTATCCACATATATAAATGAAGATTCTGGCTTACTTAATAATTCAAAAAGTTAAGCAATGTTCTATCTTCTTCTGTCTTACAATGAAACTATAGCAGATCCAATGAATAAACTGTTGTGAAAAAGTGCAACGTAATCATTAACGTATTGCAGCTTGATGTGTAAATTCCCTGGCAGACCATTTTAAACTATGGACATTTAGTGTCCAGCGAGTTACACTGTTTTAGCAGCCTGGGGAATGGAAAGTAGGTAGAACCTAATTGGAAGAAGTAGCTTTCCAAGAGATAGACTTTGAGATTTCATAGTTCAATCCCACTTTTGATCTGTTCTTTGCTCTCTGTTTTGCCAAGACACAAGGGAGTCACAACTTCACAGCACTGTCACCATGGAACCACCTGAATCCATGCCTTCTCCTTTATGACAAACTGCATCCCCTCAAACTCTTTAAGTCAAAGTAATCCCTGCTTCCTTTAAGCTGTTTTTTCTTGGATATTTGGTTACCATTTTACATAACACAAAGTAAATGTGTATATTTACCATATATTCATAATTGAGCAAATTGTTGTTAGAAAATATTTAGTAGTTTATAAGTCAATCAAATCATCAATATAGAAGTGGTATGTTAGCCAGGTAGTGGTGGCTCTTTCCTTGAATCCCAGCACTCTAGAGGCAGATTTAGACAGATTTCTGTGAGTTCGAGGTCAGCCTAGTCTACAAAATGAATTTCAAGACGGGCAGAGTTGTTACACAGAGAAACCCAGTCTTGACAAACAAACAAACACAAAAAAGTAATATATACATACATACATACATATATATATATGTATGTATATATATCCCAATTATAATGCTTAGATTTGTACTCTGTAACCTTTATTTTTTTCAGCTGCAGTTGGTTTTGTGGCAGAACATTAGAATACAATTTTATTAAAAGTTATTTTTATAAAAGTGATATACATTTTATTTCATAAAGTTTGGTGAGCATCTTGATGTTTTAGGAGAAATATGATCATGCCAAAACAATTGTGTCATAATGATACTAAGGTTCTCAAATTGCTTAGAAAAATCTGGATTTTAGATTTTCCTTTGAAAAGTAAGATGTAACTCTGATAGCCTGCCTTTTATATGTTATTTACCCCTTTTCCTTTGCAGTTTTTAATATTCTTTCTTTGTTCTGTACCTTTAATGTTTTATTATTATGTGGTGAGGGGACCTTTTTTATGGCACAGATCTCTCATAAACTTCTTGTACCTTTATAAGTATGCCATTCTTTAAGTTGAGCAAATTTGTTTTTATGACTTTGGTGAATATATTTCATGCCTTTGGGTATGAATTCTACATCTATTACTATTATTCTTAGGTTTGATATTTTTATAGTGTTCTAGATTTCCTTGATTTTTGTTAGGAATTTTTTAGATTTAACATTTTCTTTGACCAATGATTCTTTTTCTTCTATCATATTGTCAGTTCCTGAGATTTTCTCTTTCATCTCTCATATTCTGTTAGTGATACTTGCAGCTGTAGCTCCTGTTCATTTACCTATGTTTTCCTTTTACAGAAATCCCTTAGTTTTGATTTCTTTATTGATTCTATTTTCATTTTAAAGTATTAGACAGTTTTATTTGTTTCTATCAGTAGTTCAGTGTTTTTCTTTGCTTTTCTTTTTTTTCTTTGGTTTTCTTGACATTCTTTGAGGGATTTACTAATTCTTCCAATTTTTTTGTTTCCTTTTCCTCTATTTTTAAGGAATTTTTTCAGTTCTTCCTTAAGAACCTCTACCATCTTCACAAAGCTGTTTTTAAGTTCATCTTCACGTGTTTTAGCTGTGTTTGAATGTTCAGGTCTTGCTGTCGTGCGGTAGATTGGTTCTGGTAGTAAGAGATTACTCTTTCTGCTATTGATTGAGTTCTTATGTTGGCATTTAGACATCTGCATTTGGGATGATTATGTCTGGATTGTAGCCAGTGTTTCTCTGTTGTGCCAGCTCCCAAATAATGATGTGGATATTTTCCAATTATGAAAGCTTGGCCTTAACTTAGATTTGTCTCACTAGCTCTTAACTTAAACTAACCCATTTATTTCAATCTATGTCCTGTTGTATGGATCATTATGTCATTTCTCTGTAAGAAAAATCTTTCTACTCTATGCATTGTTTCTTGTATTTGTCTTCGTTGTATGGTTGTTTTGTTCTTGACTTCTGCTTCTTCTCTAGTCTTCTTGTCTAAGTGGCTAAGGATTCTTATGACTGGTAAGTCTTTAGATCCAGTATGGTGTCTCCACTGGAGTTTTGGGGTCTTGGGTAGTCTGGCCTCTGGTAAAGCCATAGTCTTCTTGAGTCTCTGGACTCTCTCATAAGTGAATATTAGCCTAGAGAGACTAGGTTACAAGGAGGGCCCGAGGGAGATGCATGAATCTATTGGGAAGGGGAAATAGAAGTGATCTCCTTAGTATACTGGGAACAGGTGGGTATAAGAACTTTAGGGATTCAGTTGAGGAGTGGGTGAAGGGGGAGATTACTGAAGAGATAGTTGGAAAGCAGTGACCTTTCAGGGTCAGGTAGAGACCTGATATTAGGGAAAGTCCCATGAATCTACAAGAGTGACTCTAGTTAGGATTCCTAACAGTAGTACATAGGTAGCCTAAACTGGCCATATCCTGTGATCAGCAATTGTCACCAAAGAGCCTTTATCCAGTGCTGATGGAAACAGATTCAGAGACCCACAGTCAAACATTAGGTTGAGTTCAGGGAATCATTCATGATGAAGAGAGGGAGAAAGGATTGTAGGAGCCAGAGGAGTCAGTGACATCACAAAAAAAAAAAAAAAACACAGAAAACAGCTGAAGGCGCAAGTCATAAACAATCCCACACCAGTTTGGAATTGTGATTAATAGGGTGGTATTTATTTAAAGGGGAATAAACTTACAGATCACCGTCCCAAACAACAGCCCTCTGCGCACGCAATTAGGAAGAAGTCTAGTCACTGGAACCGGAGCAGGAAGTAAAGAGAGCGAGGAGGGAAGTAGCCGCTTTTTTTAAAGGGAAAGAGACCACGCCCCAATGGGCTGGTATCTCGGCGGCTATTGGTTGGAGGAGCGGAAGGACCTCCCGCAACAAACAGCTAATGTTACTAATAAGAACTCACAATCTGAACTGACATCGTGGGAATCTGCATGGGACTGACCTAAGCCCTCTACATAAATTTGACAGTTGTGTAGCTTGGTCTATTTGTGGAACTCCTAACAGTGGGAGCATGGTCTATCCCTACTGCTTTAGCTGGTTCTTAGAAACTTACTCTTCATACTGGATTGCCTTGCCTAGACTAAAGTCAAGGGGAGATATTTAGTTTGTCTACCACTTGATATGCCATGCCTTGTTGATATCCATGGGAGACCTGCCCCTTTCTAAACAGAAATAGAGGAGGAGTAGATTGGAGAGACAAGGGGAGTGTAAGGACAGGAGGGAGAGAAAACTGTGAATGGGATGTAAAATAAGTAAGTAAGTAAATAAATAAATAAATAATAAAACTAAAATGGAAATCTGGAAATTTATTCAGCTTTGAGTAGGAAACTTAAGATGGCAACCAAGGATCCATTTGTTTGGGAAGAACTCTGCCTGTTTGTCCATTTCAATGTCATTTGGATAGCACAGCCAGTGCTCAATAAAGGCACCAGCTAACATGACCAACATGGTTGGACAAATTGATTCCTTCTGCAGGAATAGGAGCCCATGATCTAACTGAGAGTTTGCTGTCTTAGTTCTCATACTATTTCCCTGGAATCTAAAGTTTATTGTTATGTCAGGTCGTTTCTCAAGTATGACTGCATCATTTTTCAACTGATAGGCACATTCCTAGAAATGATGAGCAGAATGACACTGGGATGATGATTACCATGCAAGTCAGGTTCTTTATTTAGAGAACATAAAGTACAGAGTCAGGGTGGTGTCTCTGAGAATGGACTGGATGATCGATTACACAATTCATATGATTGGTATGGACCAGCTCTTCTTATTGCCAATTAGTCAAATTGTTTAGTCAGCTGTGATTCTTTCTTTCCAAGTAAGATGTCCCTTTACAGGCTTCTAAGGAATCAGGACAGTTCTCAGAAGTGGATGGGAACTTCCTCATTTGAATTTCATTCAGGTAAACAAGAAAATTTCTTACGCAGGTTATGTTCACCTTGAAATATTTTAGAACTATTACTTTTCAATTTCAGTCACATTTGGTTATAGCAAAATAATTTATGAACATAAAATGATGCAGTTCAGAAAATTACTAAATATGTTAAAGAAAATGTATGATTGTGCCTGGCTCACAGGTATCATATTGTAGGGCCCAGGTCTACCCTTGTTCCTGGGGTGCATCTTGAGGACAGTTTCTGGTCAGCTAAGTAAGCATCCTGTTTGTTCCTGTGCTCCCCCTGCCCCACCGGGTGATTAGCTGTAGGGCATCGTCTCCATCGTTGGTATGGTAATTTCCCACCTCCTGGGTGGAAATCCTTGTTCGGCAGCTAGGTATATAAGATTTTCTCCAAGTTTGAATAAACGGCATTCGGCTGATCTCCTTTCGAATAGCCCAGGTCTCTTTGTGTGTTCTTTCAATCTCCAGGCCCTTGTTCGACTCGTGTACGGTACAGTGGCACGCGAACTGTACCGAGGGTATAACACAAAATTGGGTGTTACATCATACCTTAATTTATTAAGTGCCAATATAAAGATAATCTCCCTAAACAGATCTACTTTCATACATGAAGAGGAAAACTATAAATCAAGAAGTACTTGTTATTAATTAAGAATTGGTAAGGGAATGCAAAATTATGAGATTTTCCTTATGAGATTAAATTATATATAGTAATGAATGATCATTAGAAGCAATGATGATGCACAAAGTAACTTTTTGTAATTATTTTGAGAAAAATCTTGGGATTATAATTGTGATTGGTTTAGTTTCTCATTTGTATACAGTTTTGCCTGTTTAACATGTTATCAAACCTAAGTGCCTTACACAGCTGAAATTTATTTTCTTGAAATTCTGCAGGACGGACATCAAAAATTAATATCACTGTAACAAATATTATGGAACATGGCAGGTTGGGTTGCCTGGGGAGGCTTTTTTTCCCTTTGTTTCTCTTATCTCTGGTAACTGCTGGCATTCTTTGGCTTGTGGCCTCGTCAGTCATCTCTGCCACAGTGTTCTCATTCCATCCCCAGATCTAGGTGTCTTTCTTCCTTCTTCTATGGATACCTGAGATTGTCATGAAGGCTTGTGTAGATAATTCTTGGTGGCCTTCATTAAGAGTAACACTAAGACCTTAAATAATTACATATGCAGTGATGTGATTTTTATCTGTGTTTTTCCGTATAAAGTGGCATTCATACGTATTTTGCATTTTTGATCTATTAAACATTTATTGACTCCTTTATTTATATAGATTTATTTATACACACATTCAATAGGTACCCATAATCTGACAGGTGTTATTCTGAAGCTGAGCTTTTTAACAGAAAACTAGGGAAACAAAGATTTTATATTTTCTAACTATATTCTCATGCAGAAACTGGCATGCATTTTATTCTTTCATCTGCCAAATAATACACATTTTTGTAAGTGTTGAGTCAGCTTTTGTCATATGAAGACAACCTTTAACCCACAAAGAACTGAAGTGACTGGTAATGACAATAGTCTCATAAAAATTAAATGAAAACAGGGTTTAGGGTCGGTATGAACTATGAGCTATAACTGGCCGACTCTTATTCCAGACAGGAGATACAGGAAGGGTGGGCAAGGCAAACAGAGACCATGTCAGATGGTTATGGTTATGTGGATATAAATGATACCCATTTGCAACAGTAGTGAGGTTGTCCTGCTGATTTCTAGAACAGATAATCTAGAATATTCCAGTGATTTCAAAGATATCCTTCAGTGTTTCCATGAAGTCCAAAAATGGGGTCCTTATCAATAAGAAGTCTTCATGTGTTCATTAGAGACCCTACCCACTTGTTCTAATATCTGCCATTCTGGGAACTTTAGAGTCCTTTGTGTCCTGTTGGTAGGTGAGGAAAAGAAGTAGAAAGTTGTCAACAGAATGGAACTAGAAGACTTGGTCAATTCCACTGACTTTATATTCTCTTTCATCCCCATAACTCTGTTGCTTGACCTTATCTAGGTGGAAAAAAATTACAGAATGTAGTTTATCTGGGTGACCAGGAATATGAGGATTGTATTGGAGCCAGACAGCAATATGCTTCAGAGGTCACTGTTCTTGAAAATTGGTACTTAGAGCATTGCTGGGAATCTGAAGCTAATGCAACAGAGATATTGGAAAATAGAACAGGTTTGCCTGCACATACCATAGGGTAGTTGCCAAACCTAAACCCAAAATTAGAAACACATAATATTCTGAGATTCCATAGTTAATTTTTTATAACTTCATTGTTCTCTTCTGGGGTATGAACTTTGTAGGTGACAATGCCGCATTCCAATGTCAAAAGGTTGGACAGTCAGATAAATCTTTGGTTTGAGTAGGGAGGAGAGATATTTTGAGGCCAAAGGTTTAAAACAGACCACACAGTCTTATGTTTAATGTTATTTCTATGCAACTGAGAGTGAGGGATTTTAAGGTATTTAACATGGTCACTTATGACTTCAGTTTTGCTTAGAAGGAAGCTAGCCAGAGATTGCACTACTCTCATTTGGCTGTAACATTAGCAAAAACAAAAACAAAACAACAACTACTCAAAACTAGATTTAAATTTCCCTAAAAATTTAAATTTATATAGATTTATTTATACACACATTCAATGGGTAGAAAAGGTTTAAAAATAACGTGTAATTGTTATGATGCATATTTTAGTTCTGGAGAGCTTGAGGCTGGATCAAGTTTAATGTATTCACAGAGGGACCAGGCAAGAAGATAGAGGATGAGAACAGTAGGAAATGAGGCCACCAGATAAAATAGCAATCTAGTGAAGGGAGGCTATCCTGAGGTGTAAACGTAGAATAATGCCCCAGACTGGAAGGAAGAAAGAAATACATAAAGGATTTTCCATAAAGGCAGGGAGACTAGGTACTGAGATGAATATAAAGAGAATGATGTTCTGTTTGTGACAAGATTTCACAAAACTTCTTTTATTTTTAAAATTTAGTATTGTTGGGAGGTGGGAAAGAGGTTGAAAGTCACCCCATACAGTCAAAGAAGTCAGACTGCTATTAACCCATATTAAGCGTATGTTTAGAGATGTTTGGCAGGTCTGGTTGTTCACAGTACAATGTGTGTCTAAAACAGTATGAAGTAGGTGCAAACTTATTTAATCCAAGTAGGACTTTTGTCAGACATGTTTGAGTAAATAAGAAATAAACACAGGTATGGATCAGATGAGAGGAAAGGAATGTAAGCTAGACCCTGCTTATTCTGCTCACAGTTTGGAAGTTGTGCACAAAGGAAAACAGAAAATACGAATAATACATGTGTATTTATTGGAATAGTGATTGAAATCTAATCCATGCAATTTCATCTGAGCAGAAAAGCTAGTGGAGGAGAAAAAATTTGACAACAAAGGCTGGTAGAATTCATGAATTATAAATGGCACAGGGGATAACATTAAAATACAGGCAAGCTTCTTGTCATATTTACTAACTTGCAATAATTCTGCATAGTTACAAAGTCTCATAAAGTAATTTCACATCCACAAACAATACATAATGATCAAATTAGTGTAATAAATATTTCATTTCTGTTATCATTTGCTTGCATTTGAAGCCTTCAAGCTCCTTTATTCCAGTTCTTTGCAAAATATAAAGAAACTACCATGGACAATAACCACACCACTGTGTGTGGGTATTTATGTTTAGGAAGTCTTGTTTTCTTCTAAATTAAAATAGCAGTGTGGAATTATTTCAGATGATTGCAATAACTTGTTTAAAAACACCTGACTCAAAGTCCAGCATGGAGATGCATTCATAGCTGTGCGTATGAATCAGGGGTGGGAGAAAGACATAGTCAATAAGACAAAATGACAGCTACAGAATGGGAAAAGATCTTCACTAAACCCACATCATACAGAGATCTGATCTCCAAAATATACAAAGAACTCCAGAAATTGGTCATCAAAAGAACAAATAATCCAATAAAAAATGGAGTACAGACCTAAACAGAGAACTCTCAAGAGAGGAACTAAAATGGCTGAAAGACACTTAAAGAAATGCTTAACATCCTTAGTCATCAGAGAAATGCAAATCAAAACAACTCTGTGATTCCATCTTACACCTGTAAGAATGGCCAAGATCAAAACCACTGATGACAACTTATGTTGGAGAGATATCAAAAATAATTTTGGATGATAATGCAAGTTATGATAGAAAGTATATTAGGTACAAGACTTTGGACTCACCAAGATAGGATAGACATGGAGTATTTTCTTTGAATTTGTCCTATGCAAATTGACTAGACCCTGTTGCTGTATTTATTGCCTGTATATATTATATATAATCATTGTACTTATTGTATATAGTTTTCTGATATTAGTTATAGCCTTATTTTTTGTTTTAGACAAAAATGGGAGATGTAGTGGCATTTTAATTGTATTTTAATAAATAAAGCTTGCCTGAAGATCTGAGAGTAAAACATTCCCACTGATCAGCCTTATAGACCAGGAAATGGTAACACACACCTTTATTCCCAGTAGTCACATTAGTTTGCCATAGAAACAGGGCATTGAATGCCTTTAATCCCAGTGGTTCACTCCTTTAATCCCAGAACCAGAGAGGGTTATAAAATGGGAGCTCTCACCAGTCTCATTCTGAGGTTCTTAGAGGCAGTATCACCTGTTTTGGACTGAGGTTGATGTAAGAGCCAGTGGCTGGCTTCTTTACTTTTCAGGTCTTCAGGTTGAACCCCAATATTAGTCTCTGAGTTCATATTAATTGTGCTTCACACAGTCTGGCCTGCCTGAAGCATACATGCACCCCCAGATGCCATGCAGTTCTGGATGGCAAAAGGCACCTATAGGGCAGCCTGGGGTATCGTGATCTGGCCTGCCTAAGGCACCCACAGTTCTACCTTGTGTCATGTAGCTCTGGGTGATAAAAAAAATTAATTCATCAGCCAGGATCTGCACAGTGTGGCCTGCCAGAAATATTCACATGCCTACCTGATGGCATACAGCTCAGGCTGATGAATGACACCCATGGGACTGCTTGGTACTCACAGCCTGGCCTACCCAGGCTTGCCTGATGCCAAGGCTCTCAGGCAGACCAAAGACACCCATCGAGCAGCAGCATGAGGCATCATGGGCTGGCCTGCCTGAAACATCCACAAGCCTGTCTAAGACAGTGAGGCTCAGGAGGTCAAACCACACACACACAGGGCACACTGGGTCCTCACAGTCTAGCCTGCTTAAAGCATCCAAAGGCCTGTCTGAGGAAATGTGGCTGTTGTGGGTGAAATACACCTATGGTGCAGCCTGGGTCCTCATGGTCCACCCTGCCTGAATTATCTACAGGCCTGCCTGCTTCTATGGGATGCTGTGTGGATATGTGACATTATGATAAGTTAGTGTATGGTGGAGAAGTGGGAGAGAAATGGAGGCAGACTGGTTAGTGTGCCATGGTAAGTGTCAGTTCTGAAGAAGTGAGCTTGGTGAAGACTGGACTTATTTTCTTGGCCTTCTCTACCCAGGACTACTGTGGTGTCTGAGCCTGGGCTCCTGCCTAGTGCCACATCTGAGTTTGCAGTCCTACTTCAGTTAGGATCTGCATCGTTGTCCATGATCCATGTTGTCATCCATGCCACAGGGATGCCTGGGGTCTAGACAACCACCCATGGCCATTTTGGTGTTCAAGGGACATGACGCATCTGGGGCCATCTTGATCTGTGTAGTCTGTGCTGGCCCCAGGGGACATGATCACACCTGGGCCCAGACTTCTCCTGGGGGCCATGTCTGGGTCCATTGCCCAGTAGCACTCAGGGTCTGTGTTGATGTCTATGGCTTCAGTAGTCACTGAGGGTCATGTGGATAACCAATGTTGAGTCAGATACTTGAGTCCATTTTGGTGTTCAAGCAAAATACTACTACTGTGGCCATGTTAACCTGGATGGCCTGTGCTGCCATCCAGAGTCATGGTAACATCTGAGCCTGGGTTGTGGCATAGGGCCATGTCTGGGTCCATGGTACTACCTTAGCCACAGTGAGTTGATATTTGTGACTCCTGATACCACTAAATGATGTAGGTGGGTCTTCTTTCTATGTGTTGCTTTCATTGGTTAATTAATAAAGAAACTGCTTGACCTGAGAGGTCAGAAAATTTGTTGGGTAGAGTAGACAGAACAGAATGCTGGGAAGAAGGCAATGAGGTACATACCATAGCTCTCCTCTCCGAGATGGATGCAGGTTAGAATCTTCCCAGTAAGCCACCACCTCGTGGTGCTATACACATTAATAGAAATGGGTTAATCAAGATGTGAGAGTTAGCCAGTATGAGGATAGAGCTAATGGGCTAAGCAGTGTTTAAATGAATACATTTTCCATGTAATTATTTTGGGTAAAGCTAGCCGGGAGCCAGGCTGCAGCCTGCCACTCACCTCACTTCAAATTGGCGCCCAACGTGATGGACTAAATCCACTTAAAAACCTGTGAGGGCTTTAAAAAAGGGAGAGAGAGAGAGAGAGTTTAACACAACTTTTTTCTGTCTCCCAATGGTGGTAGGAGGGTCTTCTTTCTATGTCTTGCTTTCATTGGCCAAATAAAGAAACTGCCTTGGCTTTTTGATAGGGCAGAATTCAAATAGGTAGAGTAGACTGAACAGAATGCTGGGAGAAAGAAAGCAGAGTCAGGCAGATGCCATGGCTCTCCTCTCTGAGACAGACACTGGTCAGACTCATGCAGGAAAGCCACAGTCAAGTGGCAATACAGATTATTAGAAATGGGTTATATCAATATGTTGGAGTTAGCCAATAAGGGGCTGGAGATAATGGGTCAAGCAGCAATTTAATTAAAACAGATCTCCGTATGATTATTTTGGGCATAAGCTAGCCGGGTAATGGGGATGCAGCCTGAAGCTCTCTTTACAACATCCCAGTGTTGGGATTAGATGTGTGTACCACCACAACCAATTACCCTCTATTTTTCTATTTTAAGGACTTTAACCTTTTTTTTCCTTCCAAGCCCACGTATATTTTTAAACACACAGTAAACCATTGAGAGGTTTTATTCTGCTTTGACTCTATCTTTACTATATATTTCTCTTTTTATGATCACATGAATCTTTAATTTGTTAAGTAATATGGCTAGGATTAAAGCTGTGGCTTTGACAGCTGGATCCCGCCCATTCCTTAGCATTTTTTTCTGAGAGTCTAGTCTTATAGCAGAGGTACTGGCCAGAGCCATGTTTAATGCCAGAACTCTATGGTGTTTCAAGGTTCACCACCAAAGAGTATGCAGTCAGCTTTTCATCAGCACCATTTAAGTGTTTTGTGGCAGAATCTCTTAAAAGAGCTGCAAGGTTTTGCAGCTAAAACTGAATCAGGAAGACTTTCTTAAAGGAGAGTCTTAGGATTGCCCACCATAACACCTACCCCATCTATGACCTGCTGGAGTGTATGAAAGGGCTGGTCCTCCCATACAATAACCACAGGCTCTCCATGACTAAAGACAACAGCAGAATATCCAAGAGGAGTTTTAGTGATTGTCCAGAAATAGCAGTGTGCCAAACATTTAATCTTACCAATGACTCATTGTAATGAACATTTTGTGGGTGGGACTGATTGGACAAATGTGTGTACTGCATGACACACTGAAGCTGTTGATACCACTAGGATGAATGAAGAGGTGTTGGATGGCAGAGTGAAGTGATTTGTTTTGTTTTGTTTTTAATTAATTTTTTGAGGGGCATGCTTCAGGGGTGAGGAACAACTATGGATGGAATGGGAGGGGAGTGGGATTGGGATATATGATAGATGTGAAATTCCCAAAGAATCAATAAAGAATTATGTTAAAAATAAAATAAAATAAAAAGAAGCATCCACAGTTATTCTCTGTCATTCTGGAGATAGGGTTAACTATTTATCTTAAAACTTTGACCTTAGTTTATTTTGCATAATATATGACACATAACTATATACATTATTACTAAGACAGTCCTTTTGTGATTACATCGAATGAGACTTTAACTGAGACAGACTTTTTAACAACTTCCATGAAAATTCAGAACTCTTTCATTACATAAAACAAAGGCTTAAAGAAAGCTATTCTTAAACCACTAGCATCTAACAATTTGTGTTAGGACCCCAGGCATTTTTCTTCTAAGTTATGACAGCAGGCATATGAGGAGAGCTAGCCATGGAAGCTTACAATGTCCACCTGACTCAAATGGCTTAGATTCCCTGTAATGAATACATAGCCCCCAGTTAGATATACAGCCTGATTGGTGCTGTTCAAGTGCATAAGAGACTGTGTTCTCCAGTGTGTGCTTCTCCCTTGCCATCACTTCCTCATTCACTTTAATTAAAGGATTAGTGGAGAGGTAGGGAAGACATGGGGAAGTTTTTTCTCCTTCCCTAGGTTCAGGTAGCAGGATTACTGAAAGAAAGACTTGGACAGAATACAGACTTCCTCTTACCCTTCATAAGACTTTTTCCTGACCTGTGTCATTTGAAGGGATAAATTAGCATCCTAAAATTATGTGATGAGAGTGGACTCATATGCAATGTTTTGTGATTGGCAAAATAATAGTTGTTTTTGTTTGTGTGTACTTGGGTTACTTTTTATTATTTTTGTGTTTAGTGTCAATTTCTTGATTGAAACTAAGTTTATACTTTGGATTTTCTAAGTCAGAGAGAGAGTTAGGATTCTTCACTGAAATCCTCAAAGGTGTAATACTCTACAACAGTCACTCATTTCTGCTCTTCAAGTCTACTAATGGTTGCACATTATCTTATAGGTTAATCGTTAATATTAGTCTATAACATGATAGAATTAAGAAATACCTGCACTAGTAAAACATAACTCTGTGGTATCTGTAAAGGCAATTAGATAAAATCATATCCAGAGGGCTCAGAACTAACAAATTGGGTTAATCTTTTGGTATGTTAATAATATAATATCATTTAGTTACTAAGTAAGAGGTAACGTAAAAAATTATTTCTACTGAGATGTACTTTTCAGTTAAGGGTCCTTTGATCAGCATACAATGTGAAGAAAAATGGAAAGTGATTTCATTTTATTTATTTATTTTTGGTGGCTTGGAGTTACTGTTTCTTATAGCATGGTTGAAATGTGTCTCTTTCTTTTAGATACTAATTACAATTCAGTGTGTGAGGCAAGAATGTGGACTACTGACAGAATTATCTCAGTTTTTCTCCTGAGGGAAGAAATCCTTCAGTTTTTCTGTGTTGCTTTACCTGATAATATAAGTCTGCAATTTTTATTTTTACCATCAATGTAGTTTAATGCTTAACTTTTTTCTATCTTTTCCATTTGACCCTTGTGTAAACAAAAAGCATGCATATGTGCACATATAACAGCTTTTAGCCTTCCTAATCTTACTCTTATCAGGCTTATGGAAAACTTGAAAACATTTTTAGAGAAAACTTATAAGTCAATTCACATTCATATAGCACCTAAAAACCAGTCACAGTGAAAGGACTATAGGAAATATCAAGAAAAAAACCTCTCATTGAAAGCATAAAGAAATGCAACTCCAATGTGTTAATTTTAGAACCACAATAAAGAGTAAAGTCCATTATCTTAAAAATTGAGTGGTCCTTCCAAGTCCTTCCTTGCCTTACAATTGCAGTAGTCTTGCTACTAGTACTAGTTACTTTTCTTATTGCTAGGTCATAATACCAGGCATACATGACTTAAGAGATGTGGGTTTGTTTTTTTTTTTAATCTAATCTTCTTTGGGATCAGTCCACTAAACAAGGGAAGATAGAGCAGAACCAAGCAGTTTCCATCATGATGGCCATGATGTAAGGAAAAAGAGATGGATAAACAGGAAGAAGCCAAGACAAGATGTAGCACCCAAGGTCATGTTTTAGTAACAACTTTTCCAACTAATCTCTACATCCTACATTTTACTGTCTTCCAACAAAGATGTCATATAATAAATCTGTCATATACTTAAACTCTGAATTATGTCAGAGTCATTATGAAATAATTATTTGTGGAAATACATACACTTAAACCTTCAAAGTTACTTTATACTGATCATTTAAAAGTTTTGAATGAAAACAGATTGCTTTGATGGGACCTGTTGATAGTCATTCAGAAAGGGCCCACGTTGTCTCACCCATCTGCTGAACAGACACTTTGTGTTCAGTTGTGTATTCACTAATGAGCTAATTATAATTCAATGATAAAACAGTAGTCACACAGAACACCCTATTTAGGACCACAGGGATAGTTCAGAGGTTTGGAGTTCTTGCTGCTCTCACAGAGGACCAGAGTTCTGTTCCTGACACCTGCATTGTGTGGCTGACAACCATCTATATATTCAGTTTAGGGTACCTCTTGCTATCTCTTATTCTTTGAAGACATACACACATATGTGTCCATTGACAATACAAATATATACATGTATACATAAATACAAATAAAATAAAGCACTAATTCAAAAAGAATTGGCTGGTTAAACTCAGTAAGCCATCAAAGAGAGCAAAAGTCATGCATGAGGGAAAGAGATTATATGGAATGAGTGAGTGAGTGAGTGAGTGAGTGATAGAGGTTGGAAAAATATAAGAGAGGGTAAGGATGACACTAATGAGAAAATTCAATCTTTGTCAACATGACACCGGATCGCATCTATTACATTCTATATTTAGACCCAAAGGCTCCTGAACATCTTAAAATCCAAGACGCATTTAGTCCCACTCCAATAGTTCCTTAGATGTCAGCATTTTCAACACTGTCCATTAGTCTAAGTCCAAAGTCCCACTTAGAGTCCAGACAAAATCTCAACTGTAACCTCATGTAGAATAAAAATAAAAAATGGCACAGAGAAAACATGCTTATTCCAAAGGAATAGGATAGGAGAAGAACAAGGAAATATCAGATTAAACGACAAGAAAACCCAGATGTGTCAAACATTAAGTTGTATAACCCTCTGTCTGTCATCTGTGGACTGGGGTGTCATGATGTGGTGTGAATGAACTCCAATAGCTTCACGCCTGTGATTGTCCATGTCTGCATCTCATGTGACTTCCTCCGTGAGTGTATTCTCAGTGCTTATAGCTTCCCTGGGACTATTTCATGCTCATGCATTTGGGGAATTCTGCTATTATGATCTCATTATAGTTTTGCATTTAGTCTTACAGCCTCACAAATTGTTATTTTGGGGACCCCGCATATAGAATCTGAACTTGAGTCCATTTCCTGCCTTCTTAGACATTTTTTTCAAACCATGAGAGAAACCTCCTTGATCTCACACACTAAAAATGTTCATGTCTTCAAAATAAGTACCATGGGGTTGCTGCTATGTTCTTCTGGCAGCTTGAACTGCATCAAAGTCCTTTGGACCAGGACTTTAGTGACTTATAATTTGCTGAATGGCTGAATCCAAGAAAACACTACTCTAGATGGCACTCTTGGTGGGGCACATTGACTGCTGTGTGGCTTTCAAAGTTCTGTTTTTGTTTTCTTCGATAGGCTGAACATAGTTTTGTGTCTTGCAGAGCACCAGTAACAGGTGAAAGAAATGATTCCACTCACTTACAGCTTGGTGAGCCAGTGAGTTTTCTGAGCTTATAAACAATGGATGATGTTTTATTTATAGAACAGAAAAATTTCAGTAGCTGTATCACCACAAAGTCAAATGTTGTAATGGGTGACAATTTAGTGGAAGCTACTTCACTGGGTCCAAATTTTTGTCAACATTCTAACTCCTACAAACTGCCCTTTAAGACTATGTGCAGTTAACGGGAGATGAAATTCTAAGTAGGAGTCTGATGGTTCTGCCTCCTTCTACTGGGGCATATTAATAGTTCATTACCATTACTATGGACCTAGCTATGATATATACCTTTCTGGTTATTCCATTGTAATGACTGTGTGGTTTAGGTTATTTCTGCTCTGTGATGTGAGTGAGATGGTCTAGTTGAAAATAGTTTTAGAAATAAAAATGAGCCATGTTGATTTGTTGATGGAATTAAATATTGAGTAATTTATAGAAAACTGATAATTGACTATGTGAAAAATTTGGAGGATTTCCTCAGTCCAGAATATGATAAAACAGGGTAAGCAGGTATCAGTTTACCTAGCTTTAAAAGAAGTTAATAGCAAATGGTTAAGTTGTATTAGAATGGTATCTACTTTGTTTATCTTTATTCCCCAAACCCACAATGCAAAAAACATACACTAATAATGAGTTGTTTCTATTTTTACAATTCTAATAATATTTAATGTAATTTGCCTATCATGTTTTAATTTTACATAATTGTAAAATAACGTATCACTACTCTGTCCAGTCAGACACTGTCCCAGGACCCTAAGGGTCAGTGTTCATTAGTATTTGCATTTCATTTCTTCTTCTTCTTCTTCTTCTTCTTCTTCTTCTTCTTCTTCTTCTTCTTCTTCTTCTTCTTCTTCTTCTCCTCCTCCTCCTCCTCCTCCTCCTCCTCCTCCTCCCCCTCCTCCTCCTCCTTCTTCTTTTTCTTCTTCATCTGACCATAAAATGTTCAGATGAGTGTAGCAAGGTCCTATACTCATCAGTAGTATTGCTACTGCTACTATTTCTGGGGTCAAGTACACCAGGATGTGTTTTCAAAGATTCAAGAATACTGTTAATTTTTGTTAGAAGATGTATTTTTTCCTGGAAAGTTTTAAATTTTTATTTTATTTGTTTGTGTGTATGTGTGTGTTTGTGTATATACATATACATGAATGTTATGTATGCCTGAGGGCACATGTGTGAAGGTCAGAGGACCAGAAAAGTCAGTTCTCCTCCTCTACAATTACATAATTCTAGGAGATCAAATTCAGGTCAGCAGATGAACAAACAACAACAGAGCCACATAAAAAAGCTCACTCTCCAACTGTGCTCATTGAAGAGAAGACGACTTCAATATTTTGTTTTGTTTTTCTTTTTTTTTTTTTTTTTTTTTTTTGTTGGAAAGCACAAATTAAAAGAATTTATAGGAACTCCATCATAATATTTAAATACATCATAAAGAAAACAGAATTTTTTGACAATATACATATTCCTATACAATATTATTCAGAATTTCCCTCCATGATATCTGCTCAGGAGAACTAAAACAAGATTTGAACCCAGAAATATCCGTAATATGGTTATTAAAGACATAAATGCAAATAAATGATATATATATATAAATAGGTGTACAAAATATATAATATCCAATGCTGCTAGCAGAAGTGAGTGTCAGTCTTCCCCATATCCGCACCAGCACTTATTCCACTTCATTTTTATTTTGATTTTAATCTTACCTGTTGGTAAGAGAAAGGAAGTTGTCAGGAAGAGAAACATTGTAAAAGTAGTTAGTTTGCTTTTCATGGTAGCTAAGGATTTTGTACATTTTAAAATGTATTTCTGAGCCTTATGCAAATTTTTTGAGAATATTGCTTAGTTACTTTCTTGATTTTTAAATTGTTTAAATTGTTCATTGTTCCTGTTCTTTTGTTGCATAGGTTTTTTTTTTTAAGCATTTGTGTATTCTTGATATTAGTCTTCTATCAGATCTGAATGGTAAATAAGTTTTCCTATTATCTAAACTTTCTCTTCAGTCAAATGATAGTTATTTTATATCCAGAAACTGTTTAGTTTCATGACATTTTGTTTTGTCATTTGTGGTCTTAATGCCTGTGCTGTCAAACACTACTACGAAACCCCTTCCTTGCGCCATGGAGTTCCTTGTGCCATTGAGTTCCGGTACATTCTGTACTTTCTTTTTTTTTTTTTTTTTTTTTTATATATTTTTTTTTATTCTTTTTTAATTAAAATTTCCAACTGCTCCCCGTTTCCCATTTCCCTCCCCTCCTCCCACACATTGCCCCCTCCCCCCTCTCCCCTCCCCTATCCCCACTCCTCTTCTCCTCCCCCCAGTCCATTCCCCCTCCCTCTCGCTACTGAAGAGCAGTCCAAATTCCCTGCCCTACAGGAAGACCAAGGTCCTCCCACTTCCATCCAGGCCCAGGAAGGTGAGCATCAAAACAGGCTAAGCTCCCACAAAGCCAGTTCATGTATTAGGATCGAAACCTAGTGCCATTGTCCTTGGCTTCTCATCAGCCTTCATTGTCCGCCATGTTCAGAGAGTCCAGTTTCAACCCATGCTTATTCAGTCCCAGACCAGCTGGCCTTGGAGAGCTCCCAATAGATCAGTTCCACTGTCACTGTGGGTGGGTGCACGCCTCGTGGTCCTGATTTCCTTGCTCATGTTCTCCCTCCTTCTGCTCTTCATTTGGACCTTAAGAGCTCAGACGGTTGATCCAAATTGGGTCTCTGTCTCTCTCTCGATCCATCGCCAGATGAAAGTTCCTGTGCCATTCTCCTTGGCCTCTCGTCAGCTCTCATTGTCCGCCACATTCAGAGAGTCCGGTTTTATCCCATGTTTTTTTTCAGTAGCAGTCCAGCTGACCTTGGTGAGCTCCCAATAGATCGGCCCCACTGTCTCAGTGGTTGGGTGCACCCCTCATGGTCCTGACTTCCTTGTTCATGTTCTCTCTCCTTCTGCTCCTCATTATAACCTTGGGAGCTCAGTCCGGTGCTCCAGTGTGGGTCTCTGGCTCTATCTCCATCCATCGCTAGATGAAGGTTCTATGGCGATATGCAAGATATTCATCAGTAAGATTATAGGATAGGTTCATTTCAGGTTCCCTATCCTCAGGTGCCCCAATGAACTAACTGGGGACATTGCCCTGGGCATCTGGTAGCCATTCCAAGTTCAAGTCTCTTGTCACCCCTTAGGTGGCTCCCTTACCTAAGGTATGAGTTTCCCTGCTCCCCTATCCAACCTTTCTTTATCCCCATTCACCCCGATTCCCCCAGTTCCCCTCATCCTCTCCTTCACACTTTTCTCTCCCCATCCCCCCTCATCCCCATCCCACCCCACCCCCAAGATTCCAATTTTTTGCCCATCAGTCATGACTATTTCCCATAGCTGGGAGGATATCTATATGTTTTCCCTTGGGTTTACCCTCTTGTTTAGCTTCTTTAGGCTCACAAATTATAGACTCAGTGGCCCCTATCCATGGCTAGAAACCAATTATGAGTGAGTACATCCCATGTTCTTCTTTTTGGGTCTGGGTTACCTCACTAAGGATCGTATTTTCTATTTCCATCCATTTGCATGCAAAATTCGAGAAGTCATTGTTTTTTACCGCAGAGTAGTACTCTAATGTGTATATATTCCACACTTTCTTCATCCATTCTTCCATTGAAGGGCATCTAGGTTGCTTCCAGGTTCTGGCTATTACAAATAATGCTGCTATGAACATAGTTGGACAAATGCTTTTGTCATATGATAGGGCATCTCTTGGGTATATTCCCAAGAGTGGTATTGCTGGGTCCAGGGGTAGGTTGATCCCAATTTTTCTGAGAAACCGCCACACTGATTTCCAAAGTGGTTGCACAAGTTTGCAGTCCCACCAGCAATGGATGAGGGTACCCCTTTCTCCACAACCTCTCCAGCAAAGGCTATCCTTGGTGTTTTTGATTTTAGCCATTCTGACAGGTGTAAGATGATATCTCAAAGTTGTTTTGATTTGCATTTCTCTGATCGCTAAGGAGGTTGAGCATGACCTTAAGTATCTTTTGGCCATTTTAACTTCTTCTGTTGAGAATTCTCTGTTCAGTTCAGTGCCCCATTTTTTAATTGGGTTAATTATCCTTTTAAAGTCTAGTTTCTTGAGTTCTTTATATATTTTGGAGATCAGACCTTTGTCTGTTGCGGGGTTGGTGAAGATCTTCTCCCAGTCAGTAGGCTGCCTTTTTGTCTTAATGACAGTGTCCTTTGCTTTACAGAAGCTTCTCAGTTTCAGGAGGTCCCATTTATTCAATGTTGTCCTTAATGTCTGTGCTGCTGGGGTTGTACATAGGAAGCGATCTCCAGTGCCCATATGTTGTAGGGTACTTCCCATTTTCTCTTCTATCAGGTTCAGTGTGTTCAGATTGATATTGAGGTCTTTGATCCATTTGGACTTGAGTTTTGTGCATGGTGATAGATATGGGTCTATTTTCATTCTTCTACAGGTTGACATCCAATTGTGCCAGCACCATTTGTTGAAGATGCTTTCTTTCTTCCATTGTATACTTTTAGCTCCTTTATCAAAAATCAGTTGTTCATAGGTTTGTGGGTTAAAATCCGGGTCTTCTATACGATTCCATTGGTCGACTTCTCTGTTTTTATGCCAGTACCACGCTGTTTTCATTACTGTAGCTCTGTAATAGAGTTTGAAGTCAGGGATGGTAATGCCTCCAGAAGTTCCTTTATTGTATAAGATTGTTTTGGCTATCCTGGGTTTTTTGTTTCTCCATATAAAGTTGATTATTGTCCTTTCAAGATCTGTGAAGAATTTTGATGGGATTTTAATGGGGATTGCATTGAATCTATAAATTGCCCTTGGTAGAATTGCCATTTTTACTATGTTGATTCTCCCAATCCAAGAGCAAGGGAGATCCTTCCATTTTCTGGTATCCTCTTCAATTTCTTTCTTCAATGCCTTAAAGTTTTTGTCAAATAGATCTTTCACTTCCTTGGTTAGAGTTACCCCAAGATATTTTATGCTGTTTGTGGCTATCGTGAAAGGTGATGATTCTCTTATTTCTCTCTCTGCTTCCAGATCCTTTGTGTATAAGAGGGCGACTGATTTTTTGGAGTTGATCTTGTATCCTGCCACATTACTAAAGGCGTTTATCAGCTGTAGGAGTTCTTTGGAGGAGTTTTTGGGGTCGCTCATGTACACTATCATATCATCTGCAAATAATGCAAGTTTAACTTCTTCCTTTCCAATTTGAATCCCCTTTATCCCCTTATGTTGTCTTATTGCTATTGCTAAAACTTCGAGAACTATATTGAAGAGGTATGGAGAGAGTGGACAGCCTTGGCGTGTTCCTGATTTTAGTGGGATGGCTTTAAGTTTCTCTCCATTTAATTTGATATTAGCTGTCGGCTTGCTGTATATAGCTTTAATTATATTAGGTATGACCCTTGTATCCCTAATCTCTCCAAGACTTTTATCATAAAGGGATGTTGAATTTTGTCAAATGCTTTTTCAGCATCTAATGAAACGATCATATGGTTTTTTTCTTTCAGTTTATTTATATGATGGATTACATTGATAGATTTGCGTATGTTAAACCAGCCCTGCATCTCTGGTATGAAGCCTACTTGATCATAATGGATAATTTTTCTAATGTGTTCTTGGATTCGGTTTGCCAGAATTTTGTTGAGGATTTTTGCGTCGATGTTCATGAGTGAGATTGGCCTGTAATTCTCTTTCTTGGTTGTGTCTTTGTGTGGTTTTGGTATCAGAGTTACTGTAGCTTCATAAAAGGAATTTGGCAATGACTCTTCTGTTTCTATATTGTGAAATACATTAAGGAGAATAGGTATTAGGTCTTCTTGGAAGTTCTGGTAGAATTCTGCATTGAAACCATCTGGTCCTGGACTTTTTTTGGAAGGGAGGTTTTTGATAACAGCTTCTAATTCTTCACGACTAACCGGTCTATTTAGGTTGTTCACCTGGTCCTGGTTTAACTTTGGTAAATGGTATTTATCTAAAAAAGCGTCCATTTCTTTTACATTTTCCAGTTTTGTGGCATACAGGCCTTTGTAGTAAGATCTAATGATTCTCTGAATTTCCTCTGTGTCTGTGGTTATGTCTCCCTTTTCATTTCTGATCTTATTAATTTGCAAATTCTCTCTCTGCCGTTTGATTAGTTTGGATAGGGGTTTATCAATCTTGTTGATTTTCTCCAGGAACCAGCTTTTTGATTCATTGATTCTTTCAATTGTTTTCTGTGTCTCTATTTTGTTGATTTCAGCCCTCAGTTTGATTATTTCCAGTCTTCTACCCCTTCTAGGTGAGTCTGCTTCTTTTTTTTCTAGAGCTTTCAGGTGGGCTGTTAAGTCTCCAATGTGTGCTTTCTCTGTTTTCTTTAAGTGGGCAGTTAGTGCTATGAACTTTCCTCTCAGAACTGCTTTCATAGTGTCCCATAGGTTTGAGTATGTTGTTTCTTTATTTTCATTGTCTTCAAGGAAGAGTTTAATTTCTTTCTTTATTTCTTCCTTAATCCAGGAATGGTTCAGTAGTTGACTATTCAGTTTCCATGAGTTTGTAGGCTTTCTGGGGGTAGCATTGTTGCAGAATTCTAGCTTTAATCCATGGTGATCTGATAAGATACAGGTGGTTATTAATATTTTTTTGTAACTGTGGATGTTTGCTTTGTTACCGAGTATGTGGTCGATTTTTGAGAAGGTTCCATGAGCTGCAGAGAAGAAGGTATATTCTTTCCTATTTGGGTGGAATATTCTATAGATGTCTGTTAAGTCCATTTGATTCATTACCTCCATTAATTCTCTTATTTCTCTGTTAGGTTTCTGTCTACTTGACCTGTCCATTGGTGAGAGAGGAGTATTAAAGTCTCCTACTATTAATGTGTGCGGTTTGATGGCTGCCTTGAGTTTTAACAATGTTTCTTTTACGTACGTGGGTGCTTTTATATTAGGGGCATAGATATTCAGGATTGAGACTTCATCCTGATGAATTGTTCCTGTTATGAGTAGAAAATGTCCCTCTCCATCTCTCCTGATTGATTTAAGTTTGAAGTCAACTTTGTTAGAAATTAGTATGGCCACCCCTGCTTGTTTCTTAGGTCCATTTACTTGATAAGCCTTATCCCAACCCTTTATTCTGAGTAGGTGCCTGTCTTTGTGGTTGAGGTGTGTTTCTTGTAAACAGCAGAATGTTGGATCCTGTTTTCGTATCCAATCTCTTAGTCTGTGCCTTTTTATAGGAGAGTTGAGTCCATTGACATTAAGTGATATTAATGACCAGTGGTTGTTAACTCCGGTCATTTTTTAAGTTGGAAATTTTGTGTGTTCCCCTTCTTTGTGTTGCGCTGGTGAAGGGTCTCTAGTTGTCTGAGATATTGTGGTCATTGTTGGACTCCTTGGTTAGTGATTTTCCTTCTATTACTTTCTGTAAGGCTGGATTTGTGGCTACGTATTGTTTAAATTTGTTTTTATCCTGGAAAATTTTGTTTTCTCCATTTATAGTGAACGAAAGCTTGGCTGGGTATAGTAGTCTGGGCTTGCATCCATGGTCTCTTAGTTTCTGCAGTACATCTATCCAGGACCTTCTGGCTTTCATGGTTTCCATAGAGAAGTCAGGTGTAATTCTGATAGGTTTACCTTTATAAGTAACTTGGCCTTTTTCCTTTGCTGCTCTTAGTATTCTTTCTTTATTCTGTATGCTTTGTGTTTTGATTATTATATGGCGAGAGGATGTTTTTTTTTGATCCAGCCTATTCGGTGTTCTGTATGCTTCTTGAATCTTCATAGGTATATCTTTCTTTAGGTTGGGAAAGTTTTCTTCTATAATTTTATTAAATATATTTTCTGGACCATTGAGCTGCGCTTCTTCTCCTTCTTCTATTCCTATTATTCTTAGGTTTGGTCTTTTTATTGTGTCCCATATTTCCTGAATGTTTTGTGATGAGAATTTGTTGGCCTTGCTGTTTTCTTTGATCAGCGTGTTTATTTTCTCTATGGTATCTTCAGATTCTGAGATTCTTTCTTCTATCTCTTGTATTCTGTTGGTTATGCTTGCTTCTGTAGTCTCTATTCGTTTACCTAGATTTTCCCTGTCCAGCTGACCTTCTGTTTGTGTTTTCTTCTTTGCCTCCATTTCAGTTTTTAAGTCTTGAACTGTTTCCATTATCTGTTTGATTGTTTTTCCTTGGTTTCCTAGGGTATCATTCACTGATTTACTCAATTCTTCAAACTTTCTGTTATACTTCTCATCCATTTCTATAAGGGCATTTTTTACGTGTTGTTTAAGGGCGTCAATCACTTTCATAAAGTCAATTTTATCTACTTCTTCATGATTAAGGTGTTCATGTCCACCTGTTGGGAGGTCGCTGGGTTCTGGTGGTTTCATATAGTTTTTCAGATTGTTAGGTGAATTCTTGCATTGGCGCCTGCCCATCTCTTTCTCCGAATGCTCCCCTCTGGATCTTCTTTTACCGGATCAGGTCTCCTTGCCTACTGATGTACCTTCCCAGTGATGGCTCTCTGCAGTGCTAGTCTCCTGGTGTTATAGTGATGTCTCTCCTTGCTTGTTGCAGGCAGGCCAGTGAGACAAAGGAGGTCTCGCCTGCCTACTTGCCCTGAGGATTTGCCCCCAGCGCCAGACAGACTGAGCTGGATGGTGTTATGTGCCCAAAGAGGAAAGGGGACAGAAGGAAGTAGGGTTCTGGATGCAAGCTGGGTGGGACAAGAAGAGAGAGGCAGTATGGGGGGGTAGAGCCTCTGCAGGGCGCCCGGGGAGTATAGGGAGGGGATGAGGAACTTCAGAGTTCCCTGTCCAGGGCTGCTTCCGCCGCCACTGGTCACAAACTCACCGCCCTGCTGTCTCTCCTGGTGCCGAGATCAGATCTCCGTGCAGGTTGGGTAGTTCCTAAACAAAGCGCCTACCTTGGTTGGTGCAGGCGGGCCAGTGAGACAAAGGAGGTCTCGCCTGCCTACTTGCCCTGAGGATTTGCCCCCAGCGCCAGACAGACTGAGCTGGATGGTGTTATGTGCCCAAAGAGGAAAGGGGACAGAAGGAAGTAGGGTTCTGGATGCAAGCTGGGTGGGACCTTGTTTTGTTTTTCTTACAGAGAACAGTGGAAGCATGATAATGTTCTTAGGAAAATTGGACATTAGGAATTTATTAGACTTTACCTGAGATTTCAATTTGCTCTGTCATTTAGAAAACATTCCTCTATTTCCTAATCCTAGGCATTTGTCTCTGAAATTCAAACTTATGATTGCCTAGTAGTAAAATATAATACTACCTTCCAAATCTGAAAAATTATAGTTTGTAATTTTATTCTTAAATTGCCGATCCAATCAGACCCTGTTGTACTATTTATCAAATTGTGTAAGGAAATAGATAGTTCCCTGTTGTATCCAAAATAAGCATACTTCTTCATACTCTGATGTTCTCTAGAACTGTGTCCTAGGAAAGGCTCATTCTCTGCCCAGTTGCATGATGTGATATAATAATATTCATAGATATATCAGTAATCTGCTGAAATTATTTTGTAAAATAGAATGCCTTTATACCAGGTGTACTGGTTAATTTTAGACTCCCAGTTGGCAAAGCTATGATAGCCATGTTTTTGCTCAAAAATTTAGATATGGCAAAAAGTTGAGTATTGGATGAGATTAGATTTAAATCAAAGGACTTTTAGTTAAGCAGATGACTGCCACTTCAAGTCATGTGGGTGAATCCCATGCAGCTTATTGGCAGTCTTAAAAGAAAAAATCATAGCTTTGCTTACACAGAGGATAATTTTCCAGCATCTTGCTTCCATTCTCAAACTACAGCACTGACTTTTGTGTTCCCAGGCCCTGGAGGAGTGCCCTCTAGGCTTTGTTCTTCTTTCTTTTCCCTAATTGCATATGAACCAATTCTCAACTAACAACCTCACACACACACTCGCACACACAATCACACACACAAACACATACACAAACACACATACATACACACAAACACATACAAACACACTTTATCTCCTTCCCTCTCTTTTTCACATACACACACACACATTTTGTTAATCTCATATATATTTACTGTTTTTATAAACAGTACCTTAAAGTAACACACTATTCAGCATTATCAATCTTATAACTATTGGGGATACTTAGGGGTGCTTGAAACCAAAATTATCCCTCTGTTTCTGTGTTAGACCATTTCTCATTGGAGTACACAGCTTAATACATTGTGGGAGAGGATATTTTAATTCTTTTATACTCATTAATGGCTTAGTGTGAATCAGTTTGTCATAACACTTTGGTTCAAGACATTGGCCAGGAGGAATGGCTTAGTTAGCTTAAGTGATTAGAAAGTTCGTTGTGTTCAGCAGAGATGAGTGAATAAAAGACCTAATGATTAAAGGACCCAGGTAAGTGATGAGGGATGGGAACAAAACAGTGTAATTCTGTAAACTTTTCCAGGAAGATGTATTAGGGAGTGATCTAGGAAGTGGGTTTGGAGAAACTCACACAGGATTTTACTGGTAGTTTCACATGTTATACAACATATTTTGATACCTGCATTAAACTTGGCATTTGCTAAATTGGATTTTAACATATTTATTTAGAATTTCTGTGTACAATTGTATTTATGTCATCCTCAAAAAAGTTTTGGTCTTAAATAAAATTTCCTTGTAATATCAGTAGGGAAGTGTTAAAAGCATAACTGAAAACTATATTTGCAATGCGTGCAATAGGGACAAAATGATATCATTTAATTTCTTTCCTGAAGGGTCAAAAGATCACACCCATCAGAGATGGTGAATAGGGAGGCAATACAGGCTAAATGACACCACAGAGTTGGTCAGTTTTTTTTCTTTAGTGTTGTTTGATTTTGTCTTTTGAGAAATAGTCTTACTCTTTTGCATGGGCTAACCTTGAACTTGTGACATTCTTCCTGATTCAAATCCCAACTTGTTGGTATTGAAGTTATAACCCATCATGGTCAGGAAAGTTGATTGTTTTTCTTTAATAATATATTTCTATAATATACTTGTACTTTATGATATGAAAATGTCTCATTGACATAGTATAAAAATTTTAGTTTTCTTAGTAAATAAATGATTGCTTGTGTTGCTCATAAACAGAGTTTTGAGAATTTATGTAGAACAGATGAAACATTTTTTGAGTGAATGACAATTCCTAGATAAGATGTAGAAGTAAATATTCTCCATTCATTGTATTCATTTCCATCTCAACTAAGTCCCATGTAGAAAGGATCAAAGTAAATCTAGTATGCCAATTTTCTTAAATTCTGTCTAGACAATCTGATACCAGTATCAATTTATTTATTCACTAGGAAATAAAAGCTCAAGTGACTTTGAGTAGCCATGGTATTTATAGCTGCATAAATTTCAACTACCAAACCCTGCAAAGTTTGTATTTATGAATCCTATTAAGATAAAAGTTCATCTTGGGCATTATATCATCATGTAGGTTATGAGTAATATTTATTAGGGCCAATATTCACCTAATACATATATTTCCAGCTAGGTATTTTCAGATATCAGTCTAATACTGGTAACTACATGGCTGTTGAGCCTCTCAGCAGTCTGCAGGAGAGTGGTAGATGATATTGCCGGAAGAGGAAGTAAAGCAGTTCTTCAGGGGATGTTAAGGAATCCTCTGAACAACCTTGCATGATGCAGACAAACACCCTGATCTTTGCCTCACTGTCTTGACTCCAAGTCCTTAGTGGGCTTTTATTTTCCATTAGAGTAAATCTGCAGAGGACATTTGCCTTTTAAAAAAAGTGACAAAATAAGATGGCTCTATTTCCTTAGAAAAGCTTGGCTGAGTTCTCGTAGAGCACATGTGCTACAGAGATTGTGAAGTAAAAGGCAGTTGGTTCTAGATGGTTCCACAGAGTCTATTAACTTCCCCCAAATCACAGTGCTATCCATGTCATAAAGGCAGAAATATATTTGTTGAGTTTTTCTAGCATTTATATCTTATATGATCTCTGCTTATATCTAATCATTAGCAAAAGGAATAGCAAAGAAACTCCTCTAGTATATTAATATAAACTTCTATGGAAATTAATACAGCTCATAGTGGATTAATATTGTTTACACAGAAAGATGTCTCCCTGACATGATTTATCCTCAAGAGTAATTTTTCAAAATGAATAGATCCAGCCAATGTGTAACATGTGCTAACTAAGTTACCATTTTAGGGCAATATTTGCACATGGCTAAACAAACAGATCTTTGCAGCACATAATGAGGGTTTGCCTTCCCTAGCCCTTTCTTCTTAGATTTGGATCACTGTACCATCATTAAGCAGGCATCCTTCTCAGAGGACAGAGAGGCTTGCTGGCTTAGAGTCATTTTGGCTGGCTCCCCCATGTTGTGGTCTGTTTGGTTCATCCACGGAGACATGGATTAAGATAGAATTATAGGAAATCCTATTGAGTAAAAGCCTACTGGATGGGAAGAAGGAAAATTAATTTAAGCCTCTCTACTCCTTCAACATAGCCTTTTAAAATACTAGGTTACAGTGGTTCATTTCACTTGTGATTCTGATATAAGATACTAATGGACATGACATTTGGAAAAGAGACTGACTTTTGTGTATAAACTGTCACTAGCATGCTCTAAAAGTAGCCTTCCATGTGGACTGTTGGTATAATACCTTTGCCTAGGCTGGAAATGTAGATTAGAAATTATTAAATTCTCAGCCTGGAAGGGAAACCTTATTGAATTTCCATCTCAAAGGGTCAAAGGTTCTGAAATGATGGACAGGATAAAATGTTAACCAGGGCATAGTTACAGATATAATCATTCTTGGACTTCAATTTAATATGGGGGTGGAGGCTTAAAAAGTAACATGGCTTGACTTGGCTTTTAATAAACTGATTGTATTATAGCCTTGGCATAGTAAGTTGAAGTCTGTTTGGCTCACATACTGTGTGCTTCTTTTGGATGTGAAGTATTTCTCAGATGAACTCCTGCGAGAAATGTTGCATCTCCATTTGGTGATGCTATAGAGAAACAATTAGATTTGGACTTTGCCTTAATTAATAAATGACTCCCTTGATGGCTTTCTAATAAGCTATTATTGGGAAGTGGGTCTAGTTGGAGGAAGCTGGTCACTAAAGAGATATTATGTAAAGATATGCCAGGTCTTTGCTTCCTACTTTTCACTCTCTGCATCTTGGCTGCTATGAGGTGAGCAATCTGGATCTCTTATGCTCTCCTACAATGGTTTTCTGCCTCACTCCAGTCCAGAACCAAAAAAAATTAATAGACTCTGTACTGAAAGCACTTAAACCATCAGTAAAGGCAAATGGTCATTCCTGTAAACTGTTTCTCTTAGGGAATTTGTCACTGTGGCAAAGATGTGACTGATATACATTTTGGCCAGTGGAATATGAAATAGGAGGGGCCATCTGACTGGCTAGTAAGGGGGACAAATCACATGTCAAAAAATGCACAATTTCTAAAGTTCTTCCATTTGAAGCCACTGTTTCTGCAGGAGCAATCAACAATACAGTTCGTAGATGAACGTGTACATGCCAAGGTATTTAAATGAATCCTCCAAAGTAGTCAAGTCATTGACTGAGCGAGGAGATGAATTGAGCACAATGAAAGCTATTTCTGCTAATGTTCCTATTAATGTGTTATCTGAAAGTGTAAACTGTCATTCAGATATATTCAGCAATGCAAATCTTATGTATGAATAAGAAAACATAAAGGGATAAAGGAAAAGGAAAACGACAGAAAAGAGAAATGTTTGGAGTTTCGAAAAGAAATATTTAGTGTTAAATAACCAAGGTGAAATTTCAGATTCCAAGGACACTGGATGTGTGACAACCAGTGAAGTGGTTATCAACAGGCAACCAAATCCTCTCTAGTGGAATGAAGTGAAGGAGGGGGCTAAAGTCAGCTCCATGCAAAACAGACCGAAAAGGCCAAAGGGCTGATGGCTCAGCTTGACTTACTATTTTAACTAAACATTTGGAAGTTATGGTTGGAAAAAAGCATCATAAAAAGGCTTTAATACTTGTTGCTTGTCACAAACTGAAAAACAAGAGTGAAAAAGTAAACAGGGAATGACACTGTGGGCCTGTGTGTCCTCCACACAAGACCAACTGTGTCCATGGGAACCTTCTAGAGATTACGGATGTTTCTCACTCAGAAGCAATTTTGAAGGTGAAGGCGTAAGTCACAAACAATCCCACACTAGTTTGGAATTATGATTAATATAATGGTTATTTATTTAAAGGGGAAAAAACTTACAAATCACCGTCCCAGACAACAGCTCTCTGCGCAATCAGGAAGGGAGTCTAGTCGCCAGGAGTGGAGCAGGAAGTAAGAGAGAGCTAGGAGGGAAGTAGCTGCTTTTTTAAAGGGAGAGAGACCATGCCCCAATGGGCTTGTATCTCAGCAGCTATTGGCTGGAGGAGCGGAAGGACCTCCCACAATACCTCCTCCTTTTGTTTAAGTAAGAGAGTTCTAAACCTACTATGAAATTATATACAATAAGTACAAATATCCTATTCTAACTAGCTTAGGTCTTGTATAATAAACAGCTTGGCCAAGTCATGAGTGGAAAGTAACTACATTTATATAGTCTTCAACCCCATCGAAGATCTGAGAAGGGAAATAATGTTACCTGAGTAATTAGGAAGTGCAATTAAACAACTTCCAAAACATGCAACAAATCACAGAGACAACTAGCTACCTGGGCAATCACCCAAGGTCACGTTTGCAGCGTTGAAGCAACCAACTTTGGCTAAGGCCTAACATAACTGACATACCATTTTCAAAGGCAAGAAACTTGTCAAAACTATCTTACCCTGTCTTGGCAGGATATGACAGTCCTGTTTTTTCCATTCACAGATACTCTGTATTTCTGTCAGTGGTTGAGGTATGGGCATTTCTTTGCCCAAAGGCCAGTTCAGCCAAGAAGAAAGGCTCCAGGTGGAGTGTCTTTGGTTCTCAACATTCTCTCAGGAATAGAGCGGTGTTGCCAGGAGCAATTGTGTCTCACTACCACAAAACTCTGAGTTAGATTAAAGGCCATTTTCTATAGCTCTTTGAAGAGGTTGAAGATTATCTATCTATACTGATTATCTATAGAGTATAATCTCTATGTATCTAAAGAACCTGATTTGTCTAATTATAAATGACAAACTTAGATGACTATTGATCTATATAATTCTCAATACCTATCTAACTTAAAGACTAAGACAATAAACAACTGTGAAACAAATGAGGACAATGACCTCCAAATATAAACAATGTACAAATATACATTGCAGTATGGTAAATATATATCAATACACAAACAATATGTAAGTATCTTAATCAGAGGTAGAAATGTACACTGCAATATGGTAAATATATACAATATATATATCAATACAATATATGTCTATACATGAAAAATGTTTTTAAACAGAGGTAGAAACATGCGTGCATGCATATAATAGTCAATATAATTTCACTTTGTATCAATATATAAGAATTGATACCAATATATTTGTCTCAAAACAATAGCTCACAAGTACCAAGAAGTACCAATCTATTATCCCATCATCCCATTATCCCTCTTTTTTTTTATCAAATGATCCCTGGGCTTATAAAATTCCTTCCCCAACCCTCAACCGTATACCAATTATAATCAACCCCTAAATGATGTCCCTAAACCCAAGGGCAAACTTTACTGGGAGAGGGGACGTTGTCCTCTAGAGTTACTTTCAGCTGTCATGGGGGCGACGTTCTTTCTAGGGGATCCTGTGAAAGTAAAATGATGGTTAAATTTCAAGATCAATGTCTTTTAAAATTGCAAATAATCTCTGAGTATTTTGTGCAGGTCTGGCCAGAATGTTGTATAAGATGTGCACCATTTCAGCTAACCAAGTTGGAACTGTCTTGTGCAGCTGGTACTCAAAACAGGTCTTGTAGTAGCGTTATCAGTATCATGACGTCATATCAACCAGGTGGAGTTGTTGTTATGGGGCCCCATCTTCTTCCTGGAAACTTCAAATGTCACTTCAGGAAAAACTCATTGTTCATTGGGAAAAACTTAAACATTAATCATATAGACATATATAGACATATATAGACATATATATTCAATGAAAGGCATGATAGATATATTCAATGAAAAGTATGATAGATATGAAGAAAAGCAAAGATGTTTTCTAAACTCATATTTCTTTCTGTCCTCTATCATGGCTCTTGACATGAGACAGAAACTCCAGAAACTCTGGGTTTTTCTCTTACCAACAGGCTTGGAATTGGAGAGGGATTGAGCCAGAGTCCAACTTCAAAACCAGCTCTATAAATTTAGAAATATGGTTTAATATATTTTACTTACACAACCTATTCAGTTTTCTTGATAGTTCCTATTGGGCAGGTATTTTTCCATCTGTCAGTATCCAAACATCCAGGGTCCCTTGAATTTTTCAAAGATGAGTGTTTTCCTGTGGAGATAAGAACAGAACCCTGCCCCCATTCTATATGTTTTTCTTACCACCTGTATGAATATCATCATTGTGGATGAGTTGTCATTTCTCCTTTCCAAGAGGTTTTTCCTCTTCAAATCGAACCTTTATTAATTTTGATGGTATCCACAATTTTTCTTCTCCTGTGGAAACAAGAACAAATCCCCTTCCCCAACGTAGCACATCTCCTGGCTTCCATTGAGAGATCAGCACATCTTTGAAATAAATCGGTTGATTTAGTTCAGCAAACTTTTCTATTATCCAATGTCTTTCTGCTGCTGTCATTCCTTTCTCATTAGCGTTAAGAAAATTCAAGGTCAATAAAGCATTATGTAATCTATTTCTTTCTTTCTTTCTTTTTTCTTTTTTTTTTTTTTTTTTTTGGTTTTTCGAGACAGGGTTTCTCTGTGGTTTTGGAGCCTGTCCTGGAACCAGCTCTGTAGACCAGGCTGGTCTCGAACTCACAGAGATCCGCCTGCCTCTGCCTCCCAAGTGCTGGGATTAAAGGCGTACGCCACCACCGCCTGGCCTATGTAATCTATTTCTGAGGTATTTTTGGTCCCTTTCTGTTTGTTCAGCATATCCTTTATAGTACAATTTGATCTTTCTATAACTGACTGACCTGTGGGATTATGTGGTATACCTGTAATGTGTTTTATATTATAATAAGCAAAAAAGCGTTTCATTTTCTTAGATACATATGCTGGACCATTGTCTGTCTTTATTTGTGCAGATATTCCCATGATGACCATAACTTCCAATAGATGTGTGATTACTGAATCAGCCTTCTCTGAGCTCAGGGCAGTAGTCCATTGAAAACCTGAACACGTGTCTATGTGTGGTGTACATATTTTAATTTACCAAATTCCATAAAGTGGAACACATCCATCTGCCAGATTTCATTTCTCTTAGTACCCTTTGGGTTACTCCCTGCAAGCAACGGTGTTTGATTATAAAAAGAACAAGTAGGACATCTCTTTATAATGTCCTTAGCTTGTTGCCATGTAATGGAAAATTCTTTCTTTAGGCCTTTACTATTGACATGATGCTTCTTATGAAATTCTGAGGCTTGCAACACACTTCCAATCAATAATTGATCAATCTCAGCATTGCTTTGTGCTAGAGGACCAGGCAGACCTGTATGGGACCGGATGTGTGTTATGTACATCGGACAAAACCTGTTCCTGATTATGTCTTGTACCTGGATAAACAATGAAGTCAACTCTGTGTCATCTGGTATAAATTCAGCGGTTTCAATATGCAAGATAACTCTTTCTGCATATTGTGAATCTGTAACTATATTAAGAGGTTCTTTAAAATCCCTTAGCACCATAAGAATGGCATATAATTCTGCCTTCTGGATAGAATTATAAGGGCTTTGTTCCACATTACTCAATTCATCTGACTTATAACCTGCTTTCCCTGATTTATTTGCATCAGTATAGAACGTACGGGCTCCAGTTATCGGAGCATCATGTACAATTCTAGGAAGAATCCAAGAAGTTCTCTTTATGAGGTTAAGTCTACCACTTTTGGGATAGTTGCTATTAATTTCTCCCAAAAAATTAGCACAAGCTCTTTGCCATGGTTCATTGTCTTCCCATAACTTTTTTATTTCTTCAGTAGTAAAAGGCACTATAATTTCTGCTGGGTCTATACCTGCTAGTTGACGAAGTTTCAGCTTACCTTTTATAATTAATTCAGAGAATTTTTCCACATAAGTTTTTAATTTTTTACTTGGTTTATTAGGTATAAATATCCACTCTAAAATAATATCTTCCCTCTGCATTAGAATCCCTGTAGGAGTAATTCTGGAAGGCAATATGACTAGGATGCAGCTAAGATTTGGGTTCACCCTATCCACATGTGCCTCCTGTAATTTTTCCTCAATCATTGCCAGTTCCTTTTCTGCTTTAGCTGTCAGTTTTCTTGGACTATTCAAATCTTTATCACCATCTAAGGTTTTGTTTAAATGAACTATTAGATCAGGTGTTATCCCAACAGCTGGTCGTAAACTGGAAATGTCTCCTAACAATCTTTGCAAGTCATTAAGAGTCTTTAACCGGTCTCTCCTAATTTGTGCCTTTTGTGTTTTAGTTTTCTCTAACCCTATTCTGTAACCTAGGTAATTAATAGAATTTCCTCTTTGAATCTTTTCAGGGGCAATTTGTAATCCCCACCTAGGCCAGACTTTCTTTACTTCTTCAGACATCCTTTCTAAAATATCTTTATTTGAATCAGATAACAAGATGTCATCCATATAATGATAAATTATGGACTTGGGGAATTGTTTACAAATTATTTCTAATGGCTTACTCACGAAATATTGGCACAATGTAGGACTATTGAGCATACCCTGTGGGAGGATAGTCCATTGATATCTCCTATTAGGCTGAGAATTATTATAAGTAGGCACTGTGAAGGCAAAATTTTCTCTATCCTTTTCTTGTAATGGTATAGTGAAAAAACAATCTTTCAAATCAATAACTATAAGAGGCCATCCTTTTGGTAATAGAGAAGTCAAAGGAATTCCAGATTGTAGTGGGCCCATAGGGTGAATTGCCTTGTTGACAGCTCTTAAATCTGTCACCATTCTCCATTTACCAGATTTCTTTTTTACAACAAACACAGGAGAATTCCAAGGGCTGGTTGATTCTTCAATATGGTGAGCATCTAGTTGCTCTTGCACCAGCTATTCTAATGCCTGTAATTTATCTTCTGCTAGAGGCCACTGTTTGATCCATATTGGCTTCTCAGTTAGCCATTTTAAAGGTAAGACTGTTGGTATCTCTAAAGGTTTGGTATTTGCTGTATGTTCTTATACAGCCTGAATGGCTGGTGACCTTTTTCCATAATACCTCATCATATCCTTCCCAGAATTATGAGTTACTGGAACTACAGGAATGTTAATCTGGGTATTCCATTGCTGTAGCAGCTCACGGCCCCATAAATTTATTGCAATATTGGCTATATATGGCCTTAGTCTTCCTATTTTCCCTTCGGGCCCTATGCATTCAACCCATCTTGTACTTTGTTTTACATGAGATAGGGTTCCAATTCCAAGGAACTGAACATCTACCTTTTGAAGAGGCCAATTCGGATGCCAAGATTCTGGAGTAATGATACTTACATCCGCACCTGTGTCTAATAAGCCTTCAATAAAAGTGCCATTTATACAGACTCTTAGCTTTGGTCTTTGATCGTTAATAGAAGTCTGCCAAAATATACATTTACTCTGTCCTACTGGGTTTTTTGACTCATCCTCCATGCGTAATTCATCATTTAGACCAGTATTACTTTTTACAGCAGAAATTGGAGCTTTTAATTTTCTTGGTGAGGCACATTCTCCACTGTGACTAGAAATGACTGGGCCACTGTCGGCTTGGGGACCTGCAAGAGGCCCCTCAAGGAGTTTCCCGACGGTATCGGATTGCCTTGTCTGTCTGTTGTTGACCTGCATTTGTTGGACCATTGTTGGCCTTTACCGCATCTCCTACAGATACCTGAAGGCCGAGGTCTCCTATTTTTGTCATTCCCAGAGGAGATATTATTCCTAGAAATTCTGTGCCTGCATTCCCTTTTCAGATGTCCTAATTTACCACAATTAAAACACCTGGCAGTTTGTTGTCTCCTCATTGCTTTGGAAATCGCTTCTCCTACCCAAGATTCATCATTATAGCTAAACGTCTCAACATTCATTGTATGCTGAATCCATTCATCCATAGGTGCTGATCTAAACTTTAAAGGCCCAATTATCTTTTTGCATTCTATGTTTGCATTCTCAAAAGCTAGAGATTCAAGAAGTAGTCGTCTAGCTTCTGGGTCTGTTACCCCTATGTCCAGAGCCTTAATTAATCTTTGCAAAAAGTCAATAAAGGGTTCTTTCTGTCCCTGCCTAATTCTGGTATATGATTCAACCCTTTTTGCTGGATCTTGTAGCCTATTCCAAGCATTTAAAGCTGCTTGGTGACATAGACACAGTACTTCATCATCATAAAGAGCTTGGACCTGTGGATCAGCATATTCTCCTGCACCAAGAATTTGATCTTGGGAAACCTCCACACCTTTTGCTCTTCCTTGCTGTTCCATATGTTTGGATTCTTCTCTGAAATAGATTCCAAACATCAAGGAAGGTCCATTATCTAAAACTGCAGACACTAACTGATGGAAATCATGGGGGGTAGCTCTAGCATTAGAAGCCCAAGTCCTTATCATTTCCTTAACATATGCAGAGTGCAAGCCAAAAGTAACAATAGCTTGCTTAATTTCTTTTAGATCATTCATTGCTATTGGCATCCATCTAGCTTCTCTGACTCCCTTTGAGCCTTTAGAAGTTGATGCTTTGTCAGAATGAATTACAGGGTATGTCGCGAAAAACCCTGCGTAAGCCAGTTCTAATAGCTGATGGTGGCATTGTATCCTCTCCTTGTGCCTTCTTACTCTGTTCCCCAGCTCCAATAATTTCTTCAATCATTTCAAGTCTTTTTATTATTGTCTCTCTTACATCCTGAATCTCCTGACCTGCATGTGTTTCTAGTGATTTCCCTGAGGTATCAATTTTTTGGTCCCCATTCTGCACCTGTGATTCCAAAGCTTTTGAATCCTGAATCTCCTGACCTGCATGAGTTTCTAGTAAAGATTTTATGGTTCTTAGGAGTGCCATATTCTTCCTAAATGATAGAATATGCAAAAGAATACTGAAACCTAGTAACCAGTAAATTAAGTTATCCCCATAGTCATATAAACCTTGCATGATATAACCCATTGTTTTGGTAACCAAAACAGTAAAATTCGTGTTGGAAATGAAAACTGCCATATTACCTATTATCCAGCAGGTGGCGCTGTTGCCAAGTCGCGACGAAAACAGGGTCTTGTTTCAGTGTCCGCCTAGTATTTGTTAAAAACTGGGAAATGCAAGTTGCTCAACAAAGTAAATGTAATTAAATCAATTCCATACACGGAACCATAAACCCAGAATCCAGGGGTAGAGAAGAGTAACCCAGAAGCCGTGTATGCCTCCACATGACAGAGTTGTCCTGAGGGGTTGCAGCTTTCTGCAACCGGTAACCGCGTGCTCTGGTTCATGCCGCTTAAGAGCTGCGCTTGCAAGGGAGATTTGAAAACGACTCAGAAAAGAGCAAACCGCGTGGGCAGAGACTACGCAGGCCTGTGGAGTTTAAATCCACGTGGGGAGGCAAACAATAGACTGCGTGGGGACTTGAAGTCAATCTGAGGTGTCTAAGGGGAAAATATAAAGAACTGCAGCAAGAAAAGCCACTGCGTGATGATTTATGTTAAACTGCTGGCTCCACGCACAAGGCACAGGCCGCAAGGCACAGGCCGCAGCCGAGCGGGGGGGGGGGGTCCTAAAACCAAGTGTTGGGTGCCAGATGAAGACAAAGGAGTCAAAGGAGTAAGTCACAAACAATCCCACGCTAGTTTGGAATTATGATTAATATAATGGTTATTTATTTAAAGAGGAAAAAACTTACAGATCACCGTCCCAGACAACAGCCCTCTGTGCAATCAGGAAGAGAGTCTAGTCGCCTGAAGCGGAGCAGGAAGTAAGAGAGAGCTAGGAGGGAAGTAGCCGCTTCTTTAAAGGGAGAGAGACCATGCCCCAATGGGCTGGTATCTCAGCGGCTATTGGCTGGAGGAACGGAAGGACCTCCTGCAACACAATTTATGGAATAATTTTGCACATATGTATATATTTTGACAAACTGAACTTTTCTATGGTTGAAGAAACAAGCAATGACAGTTCAATATATAAATATTAAAATTAATATTTTAAGAACTAAATATGTCTTCTACTGCTTTAGTCATAACTTACAATTAAACAAGGTAGAATGACTGCAGACTCAGCTATACACACTGTGTTCCTCCTCTCCCCATACCCAGGTCATTTGTTTTATCTTGATTTATTCTTTATTTATGTACTTGGTGATAGTAGAGACAAAAGGGCTAGAAAAGAACCTACAATCTAAACATTTCAGTTAAATTTCCATTATTTTTATAGTGCATGAAATATTTCCACAAAAATATTAAAACTACCTAGGTTTTAAAATAAAAATCTATTAGTGCCATATTTGTATAATGTCAAGGAAGACATTATACAAATCAAGGGAAAAAATTATGGTAGAAAATGTTTGCAGAATATGAGTTCATATATGTATATATGAATAACTATGACTTAATATTTTTCTAATTATCTAAGCAGTAGTTTAATGAGATTTAGACATAATTACTGATGGAATAATCTTTACTAGATTTGCAGTATGTAACTACTCTTTTCTTTCACTTTTATTTAGATTTATATGTATTAGTGTTTTTCCTACATGTAGGTAACGTATGTATGTACGTACATTTGTGTGTACTATGTATGCACCTAGAGTCTGCAGAGGGAAGAAATGATGTCAGATTTTCTGAACTGTAGTTATGGAGAATTGTTTACAACCGTAAGGGTTCTGAGAACTAGACTCGGGTCCAAAGTGCTCTTAACCACTGATCCATTTCTCCAGTCTCAACTACTTTGCTATTGAAGATGGTGCTGTGATGTATAGGAAGTGGATTGAGAGATGCTGTGAAATAATAGCATGACTACCCATTCTCAGAGTCCAGAAAAAGGGAAGTAGTGCCTCTTATTTACTAACATCTCAATAGGATTCAGCTTATGTTGGATATAGGCTATAGATGCGTAGACACAGCTATGGGAGAATGTTTGCTATGGATCCAGTTGAAAGGGTCTTCCAGCAGAGATGAGCAAGATGCATTTGATAAGTGTATGATGATACACAGTTGAAACTGGATGACAGTGACACTCAGTAATACAATATCCAAGGCATCTTCCAAAAATCTTCCAAAGAACAATTAGTTTTAGCAAGAATTTCCAAAAGAAAAGGAAAACCAGTAAATTTATTTTGCCAATTTCTCCCTCAACCCACCTCTCTTGAAGCAAAATTAGCAGACAAGGAGCAGAATATCAAAGATAAAATTGAGTAGTAACACAAATATGTCACAATATCCCGCAAAGGGATATAGAGCAATATTCCATGCACATACACATATATACATATACATACAGAGAACCCCCTCTCATATATATGCATATATGTGTTTATATATAATATATGTGTTATATTTATATATGCGAACTACACACACAGTGAAAGACATACACACAGACACAAACTTATACCATAAACATACATGTAGAAACATTCTATATTCCATATATAAACATATACACATACTTAAAAACACATACATGCTCATAGGAAAACTGCACAAACACACACACACATGAACACATACTTGGTCACTATAGAATTGCATGCTTTATTCAGTTGGTGAGAGTTGTGTGCATCTGTGTGTGTGTATGTACATTTGTAGTCTTTGGAAATGATGTTGCATTAAAATTTAACTTTGATCTAAATCTTGAGGCAGGAAGTTAGATCAAAGGCTCTGAAAGCCAGGATCAGTGACATACTTACCATGAAGACGTTTCTGCAGCCTGGCAGCCAGAGGCAGCCTCCTGTTGATGAAAAACGTATACAAAAAGGCAAGGGAAGTGTTTCAAGTTTAATGAAATGACAGTGAGCAATACTGACCTATAATGCCAATACTGAACATTGTGAGACAATGAACTTTTCTACTTAGGCATATTAATTAAATAATAGGATCCTATAACACAGTATAATAAAAACTCTTTTATTAGGATATGCTGTAGGATTAATTTTCTGACGTTTTCCTATACTAAAAACTTTAATTAAAAATAACTTTGATGTTTGATATCAGTGAACTTAAATGTCATTTGAGAAAATTCAGAGAACATTTTCAATTTCTACAATGATACCCTATTTTGATTGTTACAATAATAGACACTGTTTTGCTTGCAAACAATTCATCTGGAGGTCACAGTTCACTTGCATTCCCAGCGTGAATTAGAAGAAATGTTTTGTCACACTCATCAGACTTTATATGCTAAAATTTACGATAAACAATTATCTGGAAATAACCACACTTGAAATTAGTTAGAATTTCAGATCTCCTTATTCTCCTATAAAGAGAAAACTGACTCCAAAAGAAAATTTGTAGCTTTACTGTTTACATTTATGACAAATGATAAATTTAAACAAATTTTCTATCTAAGCTGTGTCTAATTTTGTTTAAAATATTCTCTAGCTAAACGAAATTCCCAGTAGTGAAAAGGTTACCTGAATTGTCCTCCTCTAATCAGATTGGTGACTGACTAACATAAATGGCAGCAGAGAAGCTCCAAACAGTGACTGACAGAAGCAGACTGGGCTGAGTTCAGGAAGTCAAGTCAAAGAGAGGGAGGAGGGATTAATTGAGCAAGGGGGACCAAGAGCAGGATCGGGAAACCCAGAGAGACAGCAGACCAAAGCTCACGGAACCTCATGGACTCTGGACTGACAGCTAGAGAAATGCCTGGGCCCTCTGCATGTGGGTGATAGTTGGGTGACTTGATCTGCCCGGGCTCATTGCCGTGGAACCAGGTTCTATCCCTGATGCCAGATGCCAGAGCTTTCTCTTTGGAGCCCATTCTCTATGGTGAGATGCCTGCTCAACTTGCTGTGCCAGGCTTTGTTGATTTCCCCATGGGAGGCCTTACCTTTTCTGGGGAGTAGGTGAGGGGTAGGGTGGGAGTGAAGTAGCAGCAGCAGGAGGAGAAGAATAAGGGGAAATATTGATTGGTTTATAGAATGAATAAAAAATTAGATAAAAAATAAAAAATGAGATATTCCCTAGCTAATAAACATGATATTTTTATTTTCAAATATAATGTTTAAAATAGTCATGATTTGGTTATAACTTCTTACTAATTTTGTAATCATCTTTCTTTGAACTGAATGAACCAAGAGGATATGAATTGCAGATCAAATTTGGTAATTGTTATGACTAATGTCAAAAAAATAAAACCATCTTTAAAATCTACATTTATGCTGTTTCTATGGTGCAGACTTCATTCCCAGATGACTGATCAGTAAAGTAAGAGAAAAAATTAAATTTTGGCATGAGAAAACAACTATGTATGTTTAAACCAACCCTCAAAACTCTGGGTTATATTTTATTTATTGTTCAGTATGTTGTTGATTTGAAATTCAATTATTCTCTAATCATTCCTGTTCATGGGAAAGAACAGTATGAATTTGATTCTCACATGTATCTCCCCCTCCCTCAGGTAACAACACATTTTGCTTAATTCTAACTATATTTCTTGGACCTTCTTACTGCTCTTAGCTTGGTTTGTCAAAGTCAAAGACTTAATTATAATTAGACATCACCTGTATTTTATCAGTCATGAGTGAAACAGCATTGCAAGACACTGAAAAAAAGTGAGCCTTATATGTTTCCCTGTGTAATTGGAAATTGTCCTTTCAAGATCTTTGATGAAGTGAGCTAGGATTTTGCTGGGGATTACACTGAATCTGCAGACTGCTTTTGGCAGGACGGCATTTTTACTCAGTTAATCCTACAAGGTCATGAGTATGGGAGATCTTTCTATCTTCAGAAACCTTTAGTGCCTGAGAGTTTTATCATACAAATCTTTCATTTGCTTGATTAGAGTTGTCCCAAGATATTGTAGAGATATTTGTGAGGTTATTTTGAAGAGTGTTGCTTTCCTAATTTCTTTCTTAGTCCTTTTGCCATCTATGTATAGGAAGGTTACTGAGTTTTTGTGAGTTAATTTTGTATTATGTTATTTTGCTGGTAGATTTGATCAGCTTTAGGTGTTTCCTGGTGAAATTTTTAGGGTCACTTATGTACATTATCATGCCATCTGCAAATGAAGATTCTTTGATTTCTTCCTTTCTAACTTGTATTCTCTTGATCTCCTTCAGTTGTTTTTATTAATCTAGCTAAGATTTCTAATACTATATTGAATACATATGGAGAAAGTAGACAGCCTTGTCTTGTCCCTGATTTTAGGGAAAATGATTTTCTCTCCATGTAAGTTGACATTGTCTATGGGTTTGCTGCCATAAATGAGTGCCATGCTTAGCCATCATCAAAGAAGTGTCCTTGTGTAGCAGATGGGAACAAATATAGAGACCCACAGACAGAAAATATGCAAAAAGTATTTCAAAAACTTTGAATTACTCAACCCTAAACAAGATATATCCACCAACCACTGCCTTTCCAGAGCTCAGGGAATTCATAGAGACAGGAGACAGAAAGAACAGAAGAGCCAGAGAGCATCACAAAGCAATTGGCTTTGGACTGCTGGCAATATCCAGTAGCATGTGACAATTACACTGACAGATAGGTGTCAGTTGGCATTCCTTGCTGTTTGCCAGATGACAGACCTGTGGGAGATAGTGGTGTGAAATGGCTATTCTCATTCACACTTTAGGACTACCCTCAAGCAACAGTGTCAGAAGTGTTCCACAGATAAAGCCAGAAGAACAAGCAGAAGCAGACATCCAATCTTACTTATAGGGAGTCAGACGTGTCTTCTTATTTCTTGGCAATACATACTTATTTCTACTGCTTAGCTTAAGTGTTTGTGATGTGTTTCAGTCTAGTTTTTGCTGAGACCTGGATTAAAATTGTTATGTGGAATGTTAGGAGATAGACTTTAGCATTCCATTTTGCTGATTGCTCTATCAGGTAGTATTTTACTTTTTTGTTTTAATAATACCTAGACATTCCAAGGATTATCCCTGTCTGAGAGATTTCTTCATGCATTTCTTTTCTCTCTCTCTCTCTCTCTCTCTCTCTCTCTCTCTCTCTCTCTCTCTCTCTCTCTCTCTCCCTCTCTTTCTTTCTTTGAATAATAACTGCCATTCTTGCTCTAACAGTCTTTACATAGAGTATATTTTTAATACACTCACACCTAGACTCTAATAGTCTTTACATAGAGTAGACTTTTAATACACTCACACCTAGACTCTAATAGTTTTTACATAGAGTAGACTTTTAATGCACTCACACCTAGACTCTAATAGTCTTTACTATATATAATATATTGTGAGTGTATTAAAAGTCTACTCTATGTAAAGACTATTACAGTCTAGGTGTGAGTGTATTAAAAGTCTACTCTACATAAATACTATTGCTCACATGACTTTTACCAGAAGACCTGATTCAAAATAATTAACTAGTGAAACCAATTATGGATAGATAAATGGTTTATGAAGAGTTCATGAAATGCCTTGAAGGTAACTGAAGTCATTCTATTGTTCTAGTAAACTGAAGGGGCAGATGAATATCATCTAAGGTCATATATTGTAAGATCAAGGAATCATGTAGAAAGCTTAAACAAGATAGATGAGTGGAAGCCACCTGGAAAATGAATTCACACCTTTGATTGAAAAATGTATGTTTAACTACAAAATAAGAAATGCTGAAACAGTCCCATGATTGTACTTTATTTTTTAAGTTTCAAGTGAAAATCAGTCTTCAACTTAGAATGACCTGTGTTTCACAGGAAGAAGAATAATTCACTCTGATGTTCATCTCTTCTCTCGTTTAAACTCATGTTTCCCAGCATTGCCTCTATGGAATGATTTTGTTTCCTAGGATAACTATAAATAAATGTCACATATTTAATCCAATTGAATAAAAAGATAACATTAACATTTTAGTAGGATTGGAAACAGAATAATCGGATTAAGAAACCTATAATACAAAGATTTCATTTACACGTTGTATGTTTCATCTTTCCAAAGTTTAGACTGTAGATTTTTGTACCAAGTGTTGATTCAAAGTTATATCTAGCTTGAAAAATAGTAAAACCTATGTACAAAGAGACTACTTACGTCACTGCTTTTTTCCACCTTCCAGACACACCCAAATCATAATGTTTACATTAACCTGATCATTTACTTCAAAACACCCACAAAAACAATATGACAAAGTCTGAACAGAAATACTATTGTACAGGATTTTTTTCCATAAAACTTAAACTAGACTGTTTCTCTAAATTTTTTTCTCAAGGAAGGTAGCATTTTTACCTTATTGTGGGAACTTAAGCTTTTTTATTTTATTTTGCAAAATGTATACATCCCATGTAGAATTTAGGAGTTGTATTAAAGTATATTGTTCATGAAAAAAATCACTTTTAAAACTGTTTTGAAATGCCAGTGCTACCTTTCATCTGATGACCTCATAAGCACTCTTAACTGTCTTACAATTCCCCTTTTATTCTGGACTGGAAAGAACCCAACATTTTAACAGGAGAGCTAAAATTCCATTTCTTAACATTAGAATTCATAGACATAAAATCATAAGTCAGCACAGCTTTTTTATATTACTGAGGAAAATGAACTCAAAATTCTTCTCTCCTGTTATCTTAAGTTTCCATTGCTGTAATAAAGAAGAACATAGCCAAAATCAAAATCAAATTAGAAAGTAAACACCATTTGAGTGAATTACCTATATAGTAAATTACCAGCTTCTAAAGTATTTCTAACATTAATGTAATCTAAATCAATACAACATACAGATTCTCAGGGTAAACATTACAGCTATGGATGAGAGAAAATAATTACAAACTGCAACAGTCTCAATGATTTCCATTCTAACACTATTACTTATAAATCAATAGGAAACCCATTGTTTTTCAAATCACATTTCCTGCTCCATAATGAAATAAGGGTAGGATTCAGATCCATGAATTGTTCTGTGAAACTGATAAAAAATTGAGTTACATTCCTTTCTCATCTTTCCTTTTCAGTAAATTTAAGTAACTGTGTGGCTATGTTTATTTGCACTTTGCGTTGGTAACCATGGGGGAAAAATACAAGCATACAGGTTTCTATATCTGATAGTGTGTCTTCTTATTCTTCTAATCAAACCTTCTTGTCTAGATCAGATGATAAATACTACTAAAAATACAAGAAGGTTTTGTATTTCAAGGAACAGGAAGGAATAGTGTAGGATTGTTACTTTTGTTCTTTTGTTTGCTTGCTCTTAAATGATGGGAAAAGATTTTAGGGCAGGGTGATCTACCTATTTTTTCATTTCTTGCTTTTTTCCTTTTGTTCATTAAGATAAATCTTCAAAGTATCATGTTTTCTGATTTCCTTTTAAATATCAGTTGGGGACAGGGATCTTATTTCTGGTCACTTTCTACCTTTAGGCTGTGGGACAGAACATAATTGAATTACCTTCTGAATTTTGGTTTTCCTCATGGGAAACTACTTAGCATTCTTTCTTTGTAAACTTTCACTGCTTAACATCATTCAAATGAAAATATTGAAGAGTCTACTAATATTTGTCTTGAGAATTAAGGGCAGTCTTAGAATTAGTTTGCTGAAATCAAATGACCAGTTCACCTTTTTTAAACCATTTATTTGATTTATTTTATCTGTATGTGTCTGCGCCTGAGTGTATATACACACATATGCATTACATGTGTACAGGTACCCAAGGAGGACAGAAGAGGACATCAAACATCTTAGAACTGTAGCTACATATGTCTGTGAGCCACCATGTGGAAACTGAGAACTGAAACTAGGTTTTATGAAAAAACTGTGAATGCTTTCAACCATGAAGCTATTTCCCCAGTTGCCTGGTTTCATAATTTAATGTTATTTTTGTGACTTGGTAGGATATTCAAATATTTCCTTTTCTTTGTATGATAAAGACATTAATTTATTACCATTGTACACAGTTTATGCAGATTAAATGAAATAAGTGCTATGGAAATCTGATTCGACAAAGGTAGCAAGTGATTAAATACTCATTAGTCTTCCCAGGATTTGGCCTTTTCTTTATTATCCTTATTTTAGCCTACTGTGTTATCAATATTCTATGTATAAGCAAAGAAAGTATATTGTAGTTGGTTGTTTTTTTGGCTCTTTTGCTCTTTGGGGTTCCTACTTCATGAAAGAACTGCCAGACATTTCGCAGGACACAGAAGAAAGCATCTGATGAACTTTTTCATTGCAAGGTAAAACAGATCTTCAAATCTCCTGCTTCATGGGAGAGTCTTCCGGATACAATGAGCCTGTAGGCTCCAACATTACAGAAAAACTTTGGGTGACTGTCCAGGCAGTAAGATGTCTCTGCTAATTCTAGAGTTTTGGAAGTTGTTTATGATGTACTTTCTGTTTACTTAGGTAATATTATATCCTTCTGAAGTCTTTGATGGAATTGAAGAAAGATAGTTATAATTCTAAAAGATAAATTAAATATAAAACTTTAGACTCACAAATATAGGATAGACTATAGAGTATTTTCTTTAATTTGCCAAATGTAAATGAACTAAATATTTTAACTATAATTCTTGCTTGAAAACTGTATTGTTGCATGTAATTTTTCTATGTTAAAGTTAAAACTTCCCTTATTATTTATACAGAAAAGGGGAGATGATGTGGGATTCCCTTATGTATGCTATGAATATGTTTTATTACCATTGGTTAATAAAGAAGCTTCTTTGGGCCTATAGCAGGGCACAATATAGCCAGGCAGAAAATATGATATACATAGAGAGTAGGCAAAGTCAGGGAGACAATATGTAGCTGAGGAAGGAGACAGATGCCTCAAACCTTACCGGTAAAAAATGAGCCTTTTGGTAAAATATAAAATAATAGGAATGGGTTATTTTAAGATGTAAGAGTTACTTAATAAGAAACCTAAGCTATTGGCCAAGCAGTGTTGTAATTAATATAGTTCCTGTGTAATCATTTCCAGTCTGAGTGGCTGGGCGTGGGCTTTTTAAAACCTCAAAGCTCATTCCCCATAGACACATGTTCTCAAGCAAGTCCACAACCTTAATCCTTTCAAGCAGTTCAAGTCTTTGGTGACTAAGCATTCAAATTTATGATTCTATGGGAGCCATTAGTATTCAAAGCAGCACAGACAGGGATATGATACCAGAGAAAAGGAGGTATAAGGACAGGTAAAACAAAAAAATAAGAACGCGTTATTAAATTCTATTAATTTTATGGTAGTTTAAATGACATTTTAACCAAGAGGAGTTTGAGGGATGGTAGACCAAATGCATGAGCAGTGGCACTCCAAGAAAACATGAGTTACTAAGTGAAACTCTCAGTGTCGTGCATGTGTTACCTAGCTATGTATTGATCAGAGAGATACCAAAAGTACCCAAAACAAGACATGCTGTTGTCATTGCACTCAGTTGTCCACCATAACTAGAGAGTCTGATCCCATTACTGAAGACATCACACACTTTGGTTGTAGAATATCAAGAAATTGAATTTTATCTGTCCAGGAATTTTCCTCTCTTCTGGATAGAATTCACAATGCTGAAGCTGAGAGATGCCCTGCAGGTGCTGGTATACTACAATATAAACCTGTCAGGCAAGATCTGCCCACTGATCTAATAGTGGCAAGAGAGTTTATGGGGTAAATGACCTCTTCCCTTGTTAAGTATGAGTCCTACTCTATATGAGACAAATTCAGACCTGGAACTGTAAACCATATCCAAGGCTGAAGAAGTCACATGTCCAGGGGGAGAGCTGATATTTGTTGTTTTGCTTGTTTAAGTTGTCAAACCATCCATAGATTTTTATTACTCTCAGTCAAAGAATCATCCTATGGCAGTGGGTAGTGGTCAATGCAGAAAATTCTAACTAAAATGCAGAGAAAAGACTGTTTGCTCACCTATTGATGGAGTACCTATATTAATATCCTCCCTGAAGGCTCAAGAAATATGGAGAAGGGTGAAAAAAGTGTAGGAGCCAGAGGATGGGGAGGAATGTGGGAAAATGCTGCCTTCTGGACTGGATAAGGCTGTTGTGACCATGAACTTGGAGCACATGTTCCTCTACAAGACCTACACATGGTCAAGCCAATTAACTATTCCAGTACATATAGGGGATTATCTCAGAATGCGCTACACCTAACTGAAGAGCTGGTAGCATTTGGTATCTGTTGAGGAAGAGAGAATCACTTTTCTTCGGGAGTTGGCCTTTAGACTATTAGTCACATTAGATGATTTCCCACTAATGCAAATGTGAGTATCACTAATTAGATCCAGTGGGTTATTAAGGAAAAAAGAAAAAAATGGGAGAAAGATATTTCGAGGAACCTAGATAAAATTGGAGGAAGGGACTGGGGAATTGGATAGGACCAAGATAAAATTGTTTGCATGTATGAAGTTTTACAGAATATTTTTAAATATATAAAAAATAAGACTTTCAGATATTACCACTGCCACTTTCTGTCTCCATCTTCGTCTGGTAAGTGGTGTCTTATAGCTTAATATTTTTTTATAAATATAGTTTTTCTATAAGAATTATGTAATAGACTATGAGAGAAAAATTTAATTTCAGAATAAAAAATAATATTTAGACATAGAAAACATTACTATTTTTAGAAATAAACCAATGGATATAGCTGTTTTTATCTAGAATTATGAAATAGTTGTACCTGTGACTGTAACTCATGAATATTCAAATTACAATGAATTTTTCTGTGATCAGATGATATTGTATTTGGTTATTGTATCTTTATAGAAGTTCAAGGAGATATTTAGGCATAGTATTGTGGCTTTCTCTGTGTGGTTATTATTATTTTCAAATTCTTTATAATAAAATTTTAATAAAAATAGTACAGGGAAGCAGACACTTATTGAAAGAAATGAGAGAGTTCTTTAAGTTGCTTGAGTTGGACTGGCATGGATAGAGGTTTAAAATGGAAGACTAAATTTAGAAAATTTAAACATGTAAGGGAATGATGCTTTAAAAGTAACGTTAATGATGTTGCTCCAAAAGGATATAAGCTTCCTGGTTTGAGCAAATGGTCATAACGAGGGAATATCCTGGGTGACTAGTGATTACCTGAAGTCTGAATTGCTCTTTAGTGATGGATGCAGTTACTCAGGACTATGTGGTTTCTCAGACCACAGAGAAAGCCAAGTTCCACAGAAAACAGACTCCTCAGGAGTCCTGGGCTCAGGGACTGGCAGCGGCTTGTGCTGTTGTGCAACCTGGAGCCTTTGCCATGTATGTGTCAGAGCTGAACACTTCCTACTCTGGGCAGAGAGAAACTTTCCCCGACAGTCAGCAGTGCTCAGAGTTGCAATGTCACATGAAAAACTTTAAATAGAATTAGGTCAGTTTTCAGTTATTGCCTTCTTTGGAAACTAGATTGGAGGATACTATGTTTTAATCTAGGATTTGGATACAGAATTTAACAGACCCATTTGGAGTGAGTATTCTTTTAAAATTTTTATTTATTTATTTCTTCAGTTTACATTCTAATCACAGTTTTCCCTCCCACCTCTCCTCCTGCCCCTCTCACTCCCCCACTTGTTGTCCCCCTATCCAGTGCTCTAAGGGGTAAAGGTTCCTGTGGGAAGTCAACAAAGTCTGGCACATTAGGTTGGGGCAGGACCAAGCCCCCTCCCCCTTTCATTAAAGCTGAGCAGAGCATCTCACCATAGAGAATGGCCTCCAACAAGCTAACTCATGCAACAGGGATATATCCTAGTCCTACTGCCAGGGGATTCTCAAATAGTCCAAGATTCACCACTTTGTCCCATGTATTGAGGGCCTTATACAGTCCCATAGAGACAAATATTCTTAAATAACAATGCTTATTTACAGAAATAAAGGCAGATTAGATTTTATCATCTTGTTTTCGAAACTAGGCAATGTAGATATTTTTAAAACATCAGTTGCTCCAAACTTACCTGTGCATGACTTTGAAAACTTAAAATGTCACTCTAAGAGGAATATAGTAAATATTTTGTTTCTTAATATTTTTAATAAATTGAAATGTAATATAGCATACTTTTAGGAACATGAGCATTTGACTTCTAAAAACAATTTTATTTAAATTTTATATAATGATTCTATATAATAATCAAAGAAAATTAGGCTATCAATTTGAGCATCTGGAAGCATTGAAAATTTGAATGGGAGGACTTGGGAGGGGCTGGAGGACAAAAAGAGAAGGAGAAATGTGATTTCATTGCATTTTAATTAAAAATGTATAAAGAATCTCTTTTCAAATAACTTGACAATTTAAAGGGACAGAATTAAGTAGTTGTTTCATCTACCAGAGTGAAGCATTTAAATAGGTGATTAGTCCAGTGTCTTGAAATCATATGTGAACAGTTCACTGTATCAGCAATTTACAAATCATTGTTCACTCTTCATAACACAGCACATGAATTGGCCTTGGCTTAACGTCAACTTAAGAAAAGGAAAAGGTTTGTAGAAACAAGAGGCAAAGGTGAACACGAGAAAGGTAACGTTCAAAATGGAAACATCACGAAATCCTACTTTCCTTTTTCTTACTCATTGTCACAGACATGGAAATATTCATCAACCCCTTGTAACCTGTGGGGAAAATCAAACTCTTCACCTATACACTACCAATAAATGTGGTCTTGCTTATTTATTACAATACATCAACAATGTAGTGTGTAGATAACAAACACATTCTTATGTTTATTCAACATAAACATGAGTTGATTTCAGAAATCCACTTAACTTCCCCCAAATCTTCAAAAATAGTCTTTCAGATTTTTACGTGAACAGTTATTTTCAGGCAGTTTTCCTTACTAGAATGAGTTTCTCGAGGTTATACAACATTTAGATAGTAATGAAAAGGACACAGAGGTTGTTTTATTTTGTTGGATGACAGAAGTACAGATGACATCTAATGCACAGTGCTCCCAATCCACATAAAATTTCACTTATCAAAAAAAGGAAGGAAGGAAGGAAGGAAGGAAGGAAGGAAGAAAAGAAAAGAAAAGAAAAAGCAAATGAAAACAAACAAAATAATCCCTCAGGTGTTAGGAAAGGAAAGTGGCATGCAAGATTAAGTCCCCAACATCCAGAGAAAAGGTGACACTTAAGGCATACATTCATAATCACAACACTGAGCTAGCACAGACTGGAGGGACACAGGGGCTTGCTGCCTAGCCAGCCTCCATTACCAGATGCTGAGCTACAATATCAGTGAGAAATCCCATCTCCAAAAGCAAGGTGGATAGTGATAGGGAAAGAAATTGCTGTAGCTCTCTGGCCTACATAGGTCCTGGTATAGTCACATATATCAGCACAGACACAAACGTGTGCCACATGTGTGTATGTATATACATACATACAAATATATAAACATACATACACACAGGGACATACAACATATGGAAAGGAAAGAAGGAAGGAAGAACAGCACAGCCTTGGCTGTAGTGAAAAGGCAAATTAAAGACTCAGCCCTGCCAATACAAATCATTAGAAATCCGTCTCACATCACTCTTTGTTCTGGGTGAAGCTGTGATACACTTTCATTGAAACATCATAATCTCATATATCATACCCTATGTGAATATTTTCATGAGAGTAAACTGAATAAAGTACTATGCAGAGAGCAGCCATCTTCAGTGATGTCAGTATGTCAGCACAGACAATAGATAGAAAGAGATATGGACATTTAGTCATTTGGGTTGATGGCCCTGGGACTTAACGTGTGTCATGTTTAAGCTTGAAGACTGACTTTAAAATACAACTAAAACCTTCAAAATGATTAGTTTTCCCAATATTAGAGTTAATTATGTTTCATTAACAAAGTCCTCATGGAACACTGAGTATTTCTACTGTATTTTAAGATGTTCAGTTCGCTGAAGTTTCCTCTTAGAGTCTATGTGGAACTACAGAGAAAGGGGCGGGACCTGAAATATTTTCTTACTCTGTGGGTCTTCCAAAGCCTGGCTAGAGAAAACTGTCTACATAACTTCCTTTTCTTTCTGGCAAAACTTTTTTTTTCTAATTATCCCCAGCTGTATCAGATTCAGTAGTTTATGTCTAACTTTACATGTCTCTAACTTTAATATTTTACGCTTTTTATATGAAGTATTGGGTCTCAAGATGACAAAACTTTTGGAAAAGTAGAAAAGAATTTGATTATCTAGAAAGAGAAATAAAAATTCTTTACAGGCCTCTGTTTGGCTATTTGGTATAATACAAATAAAAATGCCCAATGCCAGGTTTTGAAGACTTAGGCATCATTTGATTTAAAAATGTTTTCCCTTTTATTAATTGTCTTTCTTTCTAAGGAAGTCAATTTAAAAATTGTCTTTTTAAATACACCACTGTCTACAATTTACCATTCAAAGCCGTTCAGCAGACGCTTTACATCTTGGTGAACAATGGTCTTCAATAGGTGTAAGTCAGTCTTTTAGTTCATTTATTTATACTGCTTATGTTGAAATGATGATAAAAATCATGCACAAGGAAAGTAGATTAAACTGAAGAATCTTCCATGTAACTAAGACTTTTCTATGTAGTTATGGAAACAGCACATTCAGTCTCTGGACATACTTTCCCTGCTCAGGTTGTGTTTGGTCTCTTTGACATTATCTTTCCTGTTACTTTTGTGAAGATTTAAACTCAAGTAAAAATAAACAAGGAAAAGACTAACTTCAACCACTTCGACTTCCAGCTGGTATATTTTCTAGTAATTTTAGAAGTTTGAAAATGATAGTTTGGGTAAATGTTAAAACACTGTGTTTCCATAAGCTACAATAGAACCTCTCTAGATGGCAATGAGGCATTTACATTTTAATCAGAAAAGCTTACTAATTTGAATGCTCAGTATGTGTGACAATAATAGAAGTTGGTTGTATTTGATATTTAGCAGATGTTCTTAGACTAAAAGTGACATATTTAAACATTGTTACATACATCCATTATTCAGGTACAATGCTTTACACAAATCTTAACTCCTCATTACTTCAATATATGTTCTAAAAATCTGCATTCAAATTTTTGTCCTGAACTTTGTTAGGGATAAGAATGAATGTCTGCATAATTTAACTTGTAGTTCATGAATAATAGTTCAGTCTTGTTAAAGTACATCTTTTATAAGTAGCCAGATCTCTTGCAGCAGGCTAAAGAACTAAGAAATTTCTTTGGTTCGTGGTACTGTCGCAGAGCTGAGTTGTTTAAGTGTTCAGTAGACTTACTTTGCATACTTAAGTGTATGGCCTTCACAATCTATGGTAATGAAAGTTCTCTGGTTTTCACATCCTCAGAGTCATTCCTCCCGCATTTGCACCTTTGGGACCAGTTCTGTGCTGCCCAGGAGATACATAGGGACAGGGACAGTTTCCCCACTCATATGACCTCAGGGCTAGATCTTCAACCTGCTGTCAGCATTGATGGGGGGAAGGGAAGGCATCTATGTCCTGCCCATGTTACCATATGACAGAGGAGTAATGGGGACAGTTCTCCCATGCTCCCAACATCAGGACCGAGTTCCCCAAATCTCCCCCAAAGGGTCATCTCTACTGTGCTTAGAGGCATTTTCTTAAATGAGGATCCCCCATCTCAGACAACATAAGCCTGTGTGAAGTTGACATGAAACTATCCAGCACAGCCTCAAAGAATGAATATGTTTTCCCAAATAGCTATCTACTGCCAAATACTCTTCAGCAAGGGGTGGTACATGGTGGTCACCGATCCCATTTATGCTAGAATTTGGACTGGCTTGATCTCGTGTAGCTCATATGCCTGTAATCACTGCTGTGAGTTCATGTGTTTAAAAGCAATGGTATGTCTAGAGGAAAACACTTTACTGTACTCCTCCCCAAGTTTCAGCCCTTACATTCCTCCTTTCCCTCTTCTGCAATGTTTCTTGAGTCTTGTAGGGAAAGGTGGTAGATACATATTTCCCATGTAAAACTGAGTATTCACAAGACCATATTCTCAGAATTTTGACTAGTTTTGATCATTAACTATCACCCAGTATAAAAAGGAGTTTCTCTGACTATCATTGAGAATAGAATTATTCTAGGGATATGAACATAAATATTTACAAGGAACTTTGACAGCATGATCATTTAAAAAAAAAAAAACTACGGCAAATTTCCTTGTAGGGTCAATGACCTTTTTAACCATAAGTTGTGGCTACGCTTACAGTATAGTACTAGATATGCATCCCTTCCTGTACAATCATAATGTGTTTACTTACAGCAGTTTAGTCATGTCATTATGGTACCAGCAGGTACGTCTTGCCTCCCAGGTTGGCACTATAACATGTGGTCCAGTTAATGAATAAGAACATTGATATTGTTTCTTCCTCTGCATAACATCTTCTTATATAAAGAAAGCAACTCAGCAGAGAATTTGTTGAACAATTCAAGATTGATTTCTCCATGTACTGCAACCAAAGTGTGTTGTGTCTTCAACAGCAAGATCTAAACATGTAACTATAATGAGGAAACCAGAGCAATGAAGGATTACTGAAAATTTGATGCTAGCTTGTACTACGGTAGTAAGGACAGATCAGTCAATACTGCAAAATAAGATACTATTTCAAAGAGTAAAAATTAAAATAATGGCATGCTGTCAATCATTTTTTTACAATTAATATGTATTGCCATACTCTTTAAATTAAGATTGTTAAACTACTGTAACTGAAATTACCGTTAGCAATGTATAGCAGTACTTCTTGCATTTTTGCAGGGCTGAGAGCAGAGGCCAATGCCTCCTGCACACTGTACAAGTCCTCTGCACAGGGATATAGCCTTACAGATATATAGACATATAGACATATGGGTCTTTATATAATGACTGAAAATTCTAGTTTAAATAGTATAAATACTTTTACACTTTATCCTGGCTAAGAAATATTACTCCATCTTCTTATGATATATACCCGTATGCATTCATTCATAGGCATGACTTTAATAAAGTTATGTATATGCAGGGGTGCATTTTATACCAAGATAAAAGCTCTAGTCTAGGAGTAGGCACTAGGCTCAGACATGCCTGGACAGGCCACTGTTTCAGATGGTTGCGTTAGCCTCCACTTTCCCCCTTCTTCAAATGTATCTCAAGGCCAGGTAATCTCTTCATGAACTCCATGAAAGATTACTGCTAAGCTGTACAACAACACAAGAATTCAAGTTAATTAGCTTGGAGTTCCTTCCACCCATTGTATGATGCTTTGGAGGCTTTGCTGTTTTAATTTAAAATCCCTTATAAAAGCAACTGGGACCACGCCACTTTTTTAATATCCTCGAACATTTTGATCCTTTAAACTCTGTCCAACAGCTTTACACAGCACATGACTCTTATTAATAGCCTTGCTGATGGTTAATGGCATTACTTTCACCACCGATTACATCAAAATAAATTAGTTGCTCTGTACATTTAAAAATGTGTTAAAGTTTACGAATGTGGAAATTTTTGTCTCTCCATATCTTTTCTCTTGCATTGTGATTCATTTTGATATGATCATGTGATTTGTTCATGTATTTAACAATCACAATTCATATTTTTTAAAGTGCTACTTTCAAGATCCATTTCATTTCACAGAAATAGGATCTGTCTAGACATTTACTCCTTAGAATTTCCTCTGCACATGTGTGTGTCAACATTCAAATTGCTTGTAACTCTTATTTACTAATTCATTTTCTGAGAATAGTATAGCATTGTGGGAAAAATGAAGTCTGAGCCATTCTGTGAAGTTTCCATTCTGCAATCCTGGTGAAATTCTTTTGAACATCTGTGCCTTATTTAGTATCATTTTTCATTTGTTATGCATGGGGGGTTGATGATTTGCTTACATTTAATCATGGTTTTGCTAATCCATCAGACAGTAACATGCTCAGGAAATCTGGTAAAGAAAAATATATCCTTGAAGTTTCTGAATGAATCAAAAAAATCCCCCAAATAAGTACTTTTTTTTATCAACTAGACATTGATACACTTAGCATTCTGAAATCTTGCCTTACTTTAAAGCTAAATTTCCATCCTATGTATGCTCATTTCTTCAGGAATATGTTGTGTTTTCTTTCCTAATGCTAAACTAATAATGGGACACTAGGAAACAACACTCATTTGTGCCCTTCTAAAGTAATCCATTTCAGCCATTATTTCTACCACTTAGTTCTCTGTAAGACTGATTAGTGTTTGGCATAAACATTTAAACTCTGATGTTGCTCACCTTACATGAAGTCTCTTTCACTGTTTATGTTTCCCCTGTGCCTGACACTGACTTGTTTTGACACTCTGCATCCTTCAGTTGACAGCCCAAGGTACATTCGACATGGAGAGCTGTCCTTTCACTACATAGGGAAAAGTCTTGGGAACTTCATATAAGACTCTCAAATATCTTAAACAAGCATCCATGCTTGCAAGCATTTTTTTTTTTTTTTTTAAAAATAAGTTGTCTGATAAAAACCTTCTCATGGTAAATTAAAATCCTAATTCTTATGTGAAGCTGAAATGCAGCTTTCTGAACAACACATGCTCATGAGTATGATTCCTTTTCTAATGTGTTTTCTGGGTCATGAAGTAAAACAAAATGCAAAGCCTTAAGAAATAACAAGTACCACTTTGGGGAGTGGGAAATGTCTTTACCACACCAAATCCCATCTTGAAGTACTCCTGCTCATTTGCACTCAGCTTTTTAATTCTTTTTTAAGTTAAGTAGATAAATATTTTCAATAAAAACTCAAGTAGTGATGTTAAATTTCAGAATAAACTCATTCTTGTTCAAGGTCATATGTCCAAAGGAATACAAATCAAAATATAGAAAAATTTTGGATGTCCCAAGTTTAGCTTCCTCATTCTATTTTTTTCTAAACTGCATTAACATCTGAAACCTGTTCTTTTTGTTTACAGTGTGAAATAGTACATTAGTGACATAGTGAGATAATGCATTTATAGAGAGGATTTTCCTTGAAGTCGAATATTTCTATTCTTTTTAAAGTTTTTATTTATTTATTATTGAAAATAAACTCTTTGCTCATATAAAATATCTGCTCCTCCCAATTCCTTCCCACCTCCTTTCCCCTTCTGATCCAGTCCCCTTCTGTCTCCCATTAGAAAAGAACAGGCTTTTAAGACATATAACTAAACATGGTAAAATATAATAAGATGAAGTGAAACCTTTCATGTCAACTTAACAAGAGGAAAAGAGTCCCAAGAGCAGGCAAAAGGATCAAAGATCATTCTCACATTCAGGAGCTCCATAAATATACTAAGCTAATAGCTATATTACATAAACAGAAGAGCTAGTGTAGCCCACATAGGCCCCCATGTGTTGTAAGAAGGCTGCTTATTCATTTCCAGGATGCCCAAACTCTTGAAATATTCACACAGAAACCATATTATTTAAATCACTGCTTGGCCCATTAGCTCTAGCTTCTTATTTGCTATCACTTATATCTTAATTTAACTCATCTCCATCAATCTGTGCATCACTTCCAGATCGTGGCCTACCAGCAAAGCTTTAGTGTGTCTGTCTCCGGGAGTGGCTCCATGACTCCTCTCTGACTCCACATTTCTTTTCCCAGTGTTCAGTTTAGTTTTCCCCACCTAAGTTCTACCTTGCTATAGGCTCAAGCCAGCTTTCTTTATTCATTAATGGTATTCACAGCATGCAGAGGGGAATCACATATCATCTCCCCTTTTCTGTTTAAATGAAAAGGAAGGTTTTAACTTTAACATAGGAAATAACATATAACAAAACAGGTATCAAGCAAGAATTACAGTTACAATATTTATATATACTTTATCTTTTATTATAACTAAGGAAAACTATAACCATAACTATAAATTCTTCAGCTCCATCAAAGACTCCAGAAGGATATAATATGACCTAAGTAAACAGGAAGTCAGTTGTAAGCAACTTCCAAAACTCTAGAATTGGCACTGAAATCTCCTTGCCTGTACAGTCACCAAATGTTTTCCTTTATCATCAGGGCATCCAATCTTCAGGCCACAGGCCCATAGTATCTAGCAGACTTTTCCATAGAGCAGGAAATTTCAAAGTAAGTTCCACCTATATTGGCAGTTTGTCACATTTTTCTCTGTCCTATAGAATATCTGGTAGACTTTTTCATGAATCAGGATGATGAAATCCACAGGTCCTCATCTTCTATGGAAACAAAAGAACATCTTTTCCAAAGCAACATATTCTAAGACTCAAATTTAGAATTCAAGATACCTTTGAAATATATATGTTGGCTTAGCTTAGCAGTCCCCAGAATCAAATGTCTCTCTGCAGTCAAAACATTCAAAGATAACTCAGTAATATATATAATCTAGCCTCTGTGAATTTTTCATCTTTCTGTGGCTTGTTTTTACTCTATTACTTTTTCTTCAAATTTAATATTTATTTTATTATCTTTACTCCTTTAATCTAATCTATGACTGTCTGTACTTTGTCTCTTTGTTTTTTTATAAACCATTTACTTTAAACTCTATACTCTTTATCTTCTCTGTCCCATGCATACATACATTTATCCAACACTGTGATCCATTCAGAGGTCTTTTTTTTCTTTTTATTTATTTATGTACTTATTTATTAATTAATTAGTTTAAAAATCTGAATTTGTCTTTATTGCCTATCTGTAATCTTTTTCTGACCAAAAGTGCTTCTTAAAATGTTAAACCCTTGTTATGAAATTAAGTGGCACCATTGCTAGGGGAAATACAGCACTTCCTTCTTACCCTTCTTAGTCCAGTCTGACAGAGCTGTTTGCTGCCTCTGAGAGCCATGCCCACAGCCCCATTTCTAGGCACAGAGTCAGTCTATTTTGCCTTTAAGAAAGTTGAGGTGGCACACGCCTTTAATCCCAGCACTTGGGAGGCAGAGGTAGGTGGATCTCTGTGAGTTCGAGACCAGCCTGGTCTACAAGAGCTAGTTCCAGGACAGGCTCCAAAGCCACAGAGAAACCCTGTCTCGAAAAAAAAAAAAAAAAAAAAAAAAAAAAAACCAAAAAAAAAAAAAAAAAAAAAAAAAAGAAAGTTGTAGCATTCTGTTCACAAACCCCATTTAAATTCTCCATAGCCGGACCTCCAGAAACAGACAGAGTTCATGCTGGCAGCATGGCCCAGAAAGCCAGCATTTTAAAATGGTGGCTTTTTTCTGCTACTGCTGAATCAGGAAAACTTCTCTTAAAGGAGCCACAGCATAATGTCAGCAAGCAAAACCCATTCGAGAAAATAAATGTAGTTAAACTTTGTTTTTTAGTGTCAAGAATTTCTTTGCAAGTCTCTCAGGTTTTAAGTGGATTTTGTTGCCCCCCATGTTAGGCACCAATTTGTTGTAAGGAGGCCATTTATTTGTTTCCTGGCTTCCTAGATTCCCGAAATAATCAGACAGAAAACATATTATTTCAATCACTGCTTGGGCCATTATCTCTAACTTCTTATTTGCTAACTCTTGCATCTTAATTTAATCCATCTCCATTAATCTGTGCATTACCACAAGGTTGTAGCCAAACAGCAAAGTTTCAGTGTATCTGTGTCCAGTGGTAGCTCCATGGCTCCTCTCTGACTCCACCTTCCTTCTCCCAGCATTCAGTTTAGTTTTCCCTGCCTAGCTAAATTTTGCCTTGCTGTAGGCTCATGCCAGCATTTATTATTTATTTTTATTCAAAAGCTTTCATTTGCCCATAAAAGTTATTTCAAACTTTAGCTGTCACTAAAATTTTTTCAAGAAACTACCAATGTGAAATATTTCAATGTGATTATGACCACAGAGAAACACTACCATTTAGAAACTAGAAAATTGCAAATTTCATCCACTTACCAATATAAAAAAAAATACAACTTTTTTATTTTATACATATTGTGGTGAATTTGATAGGAGTAAAACACAATTAGTAAAATCTCAGAGAGAGAAATTGGGGTTCAATCTGAATATTTGAAAAGCAAATCATCCAGTGACTGGCTCTTATCTCTACCTCAGTCTGACATGGCGATCCTGCCTCCAAGAATCTCAGAATGAGATTGTGTCTTAGAGCTGTCTCCTCCCATTTTATAATCTTCTCTAGGGCTGGGATTAAAGACATTCACCACTGGGATTAAGGCATATGTTGCCTGGCTTCTATAGCAACTAGGTTACTGGAATTAAAGGTGTGTGTTACCACTGACTCTCTGATATTCAGGGGAGCTTTATTTATTAAAGTACAAATGAAACGCCACTATGCTTTTATATTGTCTTGGAAAAGCAAAGAAACAAAAAAAAGCTTACAAATATTCTTGAGTTAATTTAGTATTCCAACTAATTATACATTTATTTGATTCCTTGGAAAAGACTATCACTACCTATAGCAATCCATTAGGATATACTGCTTGATCATCTTGATTGATAGCTTTTTACAATTCTTAAATGAAAAACAAGAAAAAGTCAATAGGTTTTACATGGTAATTTTTCCTGAAAACAGTTTTATCACATGTAGCAATTTTAGTAATCAATGCCATTTAATTTAATTCTTTCCCATCAATTCTAAGGACATTGATTGTATTTTAAATAGTATAGATTCTTTAGTTGTCATTAGGTGCATTGCCTCCACCAATAGTGGCAGTGCTAAATGAACCGATATTTGTAGAGTATTCAAAATGCAGCTTTGACAACTTCTTTTTAAACGTTACCTGGGATTTTGAGTCTATAGTTTGCGATCCTAGAGAACCTAAGTAACAAGGTGAACCTAAACAAAAACATATATAGATCCTCCTGGAAATTGGAAGCAGACAACATTGCCAGGGAGTATGGGGGTGAGGTGGGGTGGGGAAGGTGAGAGGGGGAGAGAGAAGGGAGAAGGGGAGGGTTGGGGAGAACTTGGGGGAATGGGATGGTTGAGATGGAGGAAGGACAGATAAGGGAGCAGGGAAGAAGATATCTTAATTAAGGGAAGCATTGTGGGGTTGGCAAGAGGCTTGACTCTAGAGGAGGTCCCAGATGTTCACAGGGATGTCCTCAGTTAGGACCCTGGGCAGTGGAGGAGAGGGTGCCTGAATTGGCCTTGTCCTGTAGTCAGACTGAGGACTATCTTGAATATCACCATAGAACCTTCTTCTGGCGACAGATGGAGATAGAGACAAAGACCCACATTGGAGTACTGGACTGAGCTCCCAAGGTCCAGTTGAAGAACAGAAGGAGGGAGAATATGAGCAAGGAAGTCAGGACCACAAGGGGTTAATCCACCTACTGAGACAGTGTGCCTGAACTAATGGGAGCTCAACCAAAGCCAGCTGGAATGGACTGAACAAGCATGGGATCAAACTGGACCCTCTGAATGTGGTTGACAATTGGGGCAGACTGAGGAGCCAATGATAATGGCTCTGGGGTTTGTTTCTATTGCATGTAGTGGCTTTTTGGGATCCTAGTCTATTTGGATGCATAACTTCCTAAGCCTTGATAGAGGGGGGAGGGCCTTGGACTTCCCACAGGGCAGGGTACCCTGCCCTCTCTTAGGACTGGAGGGGTAGAGGGGAAGGGTATGTAGGGGAGCGGGAGGGGAGTGGGAGGAGGGGAGGAGGTGGAAATTTTGATTCCTAGTAATAATAAAGTAAAAAAAAAAATAAACGTTACCAACTTAACAGCTAACATATTAGTTAAAATGTGTATGCTGACACCAGGAGAAATCTCGGCTCATACTTACGCTATTTTCCTGATCTGCTTGTTTAGAAATCAAGACTCAGCAATGCCATATGAAACTTAACAAATTTTCATTTTTTCTTCCGTTGTCCTCAGGCTGTATATTTCCTTGCCACTCGAAATGGTAAGATTGCCTTAGTGTTTCCTGTCATTGCATGCAGACAGAATGGCTTTCAGCAGTAAAGAATGTTTCCTTTGTGTTGCTTTATTTTTTCATTAGGGTGGAATATCTGATCTGAGCTTTTATTTTTTAACTAAAATATAATCAAAAAAGATTAAGTTCCTTGCCAAGGTTTAAGCTAAACATTATCAATGAAAATGCTGTTTATTTGATTGGCTAGAACTATGATTTCACTAGCGGGATTTGTGGAGTTTGGAAGTTAATAGATATGAAAAATAACTTTGACAATGTGTTGCTTTGTCAGTGAAAGCAGGACAGCCAGAAGTGATAATGATCAGGGTGATGTGGTATTGGGTTGAGGCAGATAGTTGTGCATGTTAGCCATAATATTATTGGAAAGTTTTGTATTCTGTATTTAAAATTTAATTTAATTCCTAGAGTTCATATCACTGTCCAAAATCCAGGATCCTCTTCCTGTAAAAAATGTTTATTCCTTGGAGCTTGTTTGTGGCTAAAAGGTAGAAATGATGAATATTAGAACTGAGATAAAGTATCTGTGGACAGTATGGGTCAGACACAAGACCCGTGAATCATGAAAAACTTATGAGATGCTCAACAGAGTAGAGCATCTCACAGGTCTAGTGCATCATTTGCATATGCCACAGTTCAGCACTGGGTGAGAACTAGCCTGGTACTTAACTGAAAGCGTTGCTTTGCTTGACCTAATCTGGTACTTTATACCATCACAGACTAGCTTCTCTGTGACAAATTTCTGCAGTACACCACTCAATTTCTATCCAGAAATATTATCCAGAAGTATAAAGAGTAGCCAACCACCAATTAATTTTACTATTTATAGAAGTTGCTATTTAATGTTAAAATAATGAAGTTGAAGAACATTTAAAATATAATTCTCTGGTCTCAAGTTTATTTGTGGTTTAAAACCTTTATTAGCATTATTTTCCTGAATGGTATAGATTATGTCTTATCATGTTTTCATACTTACTTGATTCGCTATTCTTTATTATGCACATATATAAATTAATTACCATTATTTAGACACAGACATTGATTCCAGTCATTAAGTGGTAAAGTGATGCTAAAAATTATGGCATTGAAGCTACTTATATGCTCACCATTAAAAGGAAATGTGAGTAAATTATTTCATAGATACAAAGTTTACAAAAGTGCCTGATTTTAATTTGGTAAAGATACACAGCGAATTGAAATATTTTAATTTTTTTTTTTTTTGCTTCAACAACTCTATCTCTTTTGCCAGTTTAAATTTCTAAGGCACAGAAAGCCTTTTTAGTCTGATAATTCTCAGTCAATAAAGTATTATTTCTGAAATTGATAATAATCAATTACAAAAGTAATTGGAATGTTATTCCTGAGTGGAGGACTTTGGCTCAGGTATGAATATAAATTATTCATATAATGTATATGTTAATTGTTAATGTCTATGGAAAGTGATTTCTTCATCAAACAACCATTACTTACTCACACTTCAGACCAATAGGATCTAACATGGTCTATACTCAAGCTCTCTAGAATTTCTAATGTCTACAGTTTCTTTTGAAACAATACATTTCCTTTGGTGATGACCTCATTGAAAAGGTCAAGGACTAAATCGGAAATTCTTGAAGATTAAAATGGTGTTGCCCCAAGAGGGAAGGAAATTGCTTATTTCATTACGTTCAAAGGGCTTTTTTGTTTGAAGGTCTGATTAAGGCTTTCCGTTCTCTGTTTTTTTCCCTCGTTAAGTCTTTCACAAGAACTGAATCAAGTTTCTTTCTTGTCTCTCCCTGTAATAGGGGAAATAGCTTCGTAGCTTAATGTGCTTTTTCTTCAGATAATTAATACTTTATATCAAAGTTACTATTTAAAGAACATAGAGCAAAGCCCATTCAAGTTAAGGTTTAATTTTTGCATACTTGATAAAAATATATTCTTACTTTAAAATATTTTATTATATACACAAAAGATTAATATAATTATTTGTATCCCCTTTCACTATTTTGGTAGCATCAAAAGCAAAACCACAGAGAAACCCTGTCTCAAAAAAAAAAAAAAAAAAAAAAAAGCAAAAATATGCCTGATTGTAGAGTTATTCTTCAAGCTTAATATTGTATTTTGCATTCTTCCGTTAGATCTAGTAACATATCAGATGAGCTTTGATACACAGAATTATATATACTCACAAGAGCTGACAAATAGGTAGTTTGTGGAAGAATGTTTTAGAAACTACAGTGTTGTTGAATGTGAATTATGTGACTTACAGGATGGTTATCTTAAACCTGAAATACCCCCCCCCACACACACACCTTATGGTTACATCATGCTTAAAACAAAACTAGCCAGTTCACCAATAGTTATAGATAATAAAATTAAGAGTTTGTACCAAATAATAAGGTAGCTAGCATGCCAATTTACACAGTGATCTTAATTCAGTAGGAATAAGAAACCGATGTTCTGGACATTGGATCTCCAAAATGGTTTCAGAAAATCACAACTAACAGTTACAGTTGTATAAATGTTAGTTTAGAGGTAAGCAATTTTAAGTATGATGCAGATTGAGATGTCATTATAGTACTGAAGAGATAGGCTAAACTAGGACAATGAGATTGGTCAAAATGACACCATGGTTCTGACATGTATTAGCAGAGAACTTGGTAGAATAGCACAGACGGCATCAAGGACTCCTAAACTCTCGGAAATTGTGAGTGAAGGAAAGTGTGGTAGGCATTTTAGGAGTAATTTTTTATTTTAGCCAAATAATATTTATTTATTTATATTTTGAGACAATCTTTTCTCATTTTACATGAGATTTTACCAATCCAAGTTCCTACTCCTCCCCTCCTCCTGCTCCCCCTACTTTCCACACACCCCATCCCCTATCCACTTCTCAGAGAATAAGGCTTCCCATGGAGAGTCAACAAAGTTTGGCATGTCACTCCAAGACAGTAGGAATGTCCTCTACCCTATATCAAGTCTGAGCAAGGTATCCCTCCAAAGAGAATGGCCTCCATAAATATAGCTGAAACACCAGGGATAAATACTGGTCTCACTGCCAGTGGTTCCACAGACTGCCCCAGCCATACAACTGTCATCTACATTCAGAGGGTCTAGTATTTTTATGCAGGGTCCCCAACTGTCAGTCATAAGTCAGTGAGCTCCTACTAGATTAGATCAGCTATTTCTGTGGGACCCTCCATCATGGTCTTGACCCATTTGCTCATATAATCACTCCTCCCTCTTTACAACTGGACTTTAGGAACTTGACCCAGTGCTTAGTAGTGGATCTCTGCATCTGCTTCCATCAGTTGCTGAATGAAGGTTCTATGTTGACAATTAAGATAGTTATCAATCTGATTATAGGGGAAGACCAGTTCAGGCACCCTCTTCACTATTGCTTAGGGTCTTAGTTAGGATCATCTTTGAGGATTCCTGAGAATTATCTTACATGTTGTATGTGAAGTGTTTTATTAAGATCTCTCTTTGTATGAATCTCTCTTATTGTTATTAGATCTCTAAAGTGAAACCCATCTTATGCTAAGAAAACAAAAGCAGGGAGTTTAAACACCTTTACCTATTCACTATGACTTGGCCCCAGAATACTGACTATGGGGAAGAGAAAAAATAAATAAGAAGCCAACACATATAGAGAAAGCTTGGGGCCAGATGGACTATACACAACCTGATGAATTGGTGCCCACAACTGTAAGAATCTGGAACCTCACTACATTTTATATATACAGCACCAAGGGAAGGAGCTAAGCTGTCTTTGTAGGAGGACTCTGTTATAGGACAGTCTTAGAATGCAAACATCTGGGAGGAAGAAGCTTCAGTTTCTCTTTGTAGTGTTGCAGGTGTTCTTACCTTGTCTACCCATCATTTTCTCTTAACAGGCATCTAAAAACATTCCATCCACACATAAAAGAATATACCTTCTTCTCTGCACCTCATGGAATCTTCTCAAAAACTGACCACATGCTAGGTAGCAAAACAGACTTCAACAGATATGAAAACTGGAATTATTCATGTATCTTACCATGGCTTGAATTAGAATTCAATAGCAACAGTAATTCCAGAAAGCCCACAAACACATAGAAATTAAACAATTCTCACCTGTAGCATCAATTCCTAAAATTCAATGAAAATGACATACCCAAATTATTGGAATACAATAAAAACAGTTGTAAGAGGAAAGTTCATAGCACAATAAGAAGTTGGAAAATCCCACACTTATGAATTAACAGAATATTTGACAACTCTAGAACTAAAGCAAACTCACCCAGGGGAACTAGATGGCAGGTAATAATCAAATTGAGAGCTAAAATCAACAAAATAGAAACAAAGAATCAATGAGGCAAAGAGTTGGTTCTTTGAGAAACTCAACAAAATATACAAACTAACCAAAAGGTAGATAGAGAACATACAAATTAAGAAAATAAGAAATGAAGAGGGAAACATAACAACAGACATGGAGGAAATCCAGAGAATCATTAAGTCACACTACAGAAACCTGTACTCCACAAAATTGGAAAACTTGAAGGAAATGGACAACTTTCTGGATAAATATCTCTTATGAAAATTAAATGTAGACCAGATAAGCAAATTAAATAGACCTATAACTGATGGAGGAAGGTCATTGGCTAATAAAGAAACTGCCTTGGCCCATCTGATAGGGCAGAATTTAGATAGGTGGAGTAAACAGAATAGAATGCTGGGAGGAAGAGGAAGTGAGCTCAGACTCAGCAGCTCTGCTCTCTGGAGCAGACGCCATGCTTCCCTCTCCCCGGCAGATGCGATAAAGCTCCGACCCAGGATGGACATAGGCTAGAATCCTCCCGGTAAGCGCTCCTTGGGGTGCTACACACATGAATAGAAATGGGCCAAGCAGTGTTTAAAAGAATACAGTTTGTGTGTCATTATTTTGGGGCATAAGCTAGCCATGCGACCAGGAGCTGGGGTGGCATGAACACAGCCCACAGCTCCATTCAACAAAATGGCGCCCATGTGGATAACTGAATCTACAGAAAGCTTGAGAAAGCTTGGGAAAGAATAGAGTAAAGCATGTTTTCTTGGTAGCAACAATTTCTCGGGTCTGCTCTGCTTGCTAGAGGCAAGCAAGTGCTCTCATCTAAGAGAGGCTTCCTGACTCAGCTTCAGCTGTGAAACCTTGTGCTCACTTAAGAGGTCCTGCCACGAAACACTTAAAACGGTGTTGGTGAAAAGCTGAAGGTATACTTTTCGGTTTTCAGCCGTAGCAGGAAAAAAGTTGTGCTGTTTTAAAATGCCGGCTTTGTGGGCCATCCTGCCAGGGCAAACTCTGACTCTGAGGCAGGAGGTCAGCTACAGAGAGAGTATTTGAGTGTTGTAGCTTGTTTGCTGGCAAGGACCTTGAAACGCCACAGAGTTGTGGTGATAAACATGACTACAGCCGGTACCTCTGCCATGAGGCTGGAAAGCTAAGTAATGGGCTGAATTGAGCCGGCAATGCCACGGCTTTAATCCTACCCATATTGCTCAGTAATTTAAAGGCTCGTGTGGTCAGAAAAAGAGAGAGATACAGTAAAGAGAGATTCAAAGACAAAGAAAACTTTAAATGATTTACAGTGTGTTTAAAAATATATACAGGCTGAAAATTAAAGTTCTTAAAAGTAAAATAAGGAAGAATGAGAGTAGTTGGGTGTGGTAGTGCACACCTTTAATCCCAACATTTGGGAGGCAGAGGGAGATTGACCTCTGAGACTTCAAGGTGTGGTAGCACACGCCTTTAATCCCACTGCCTGGAAGGCAGAGACCAAGGACAGCCTGGTCTAAAGAGTTATTAAAGGACGAAGATATACAGAAAATATAAAATAAAAGTAAAAGTAAACAAAATAGAGTTAAAATAAAGCTGCACAAAGATGGAAAATACACAGAGAATCTTGATACTGTATGCTATTATGCTCTCTTTGAATTGTTTTAATGCTGAGGAAGGAGCAACAGATGCTAAAAGATATTTGTTTATAAATGCTGCTGAACTAATCCAAGATAGATATTTTCAAAATACCTTGACTTCAGAATTTGGATCTAAGGATATGATACTTTGGAAAAGAGTTTCTTCTTTTGTTTTCACAGCGGATGAGACCCTGTGTATTTCTTCTATTTCAATATGGTATGATAAACCACACCCTCCTGAAAGGTTGCTGTGAACACCTTCGAAAATTACTTTGCTCAACTGCCTACTGAGATGAACCTAGCAGACAGGTTATCCCATAAAAGACCTGAATAACAGTGCCCCCATTCAGCAGGAAGCAGTTTGGAGAGAAATAACTACGTCCATATTCCCAAATATTGTTTATAAATGTTCTTTTACATTTAAAGGGGGAGATGATATAGATGTGAATAATTTGCATTGATATGAATCTTGGTTTACTGATATTAATTTAAGGTCAATTTTATTATATGTGTATGTATTTCTGATATTGATTAAGGTATTGTGATTGTGTAGTTCACTTAAAAATGTAATGTATATAGGTTGTTAATGGATAATTATCAAATAATAGTCAAGCTTGTAATCTTGTTAGATTTTCTAGATGTACATAGATATATTTTAGATAGGCATTCTTCATATCTTTCAAAGATTATAAAATAGGGCATTTTAAGTGTTTTAATAACTTAGGGTTTTTCATAACAATGAGACACGTCTGCTCCTGGCAGCACCAATCTACTTTCAGAAGAAGATGGGCATCAAAGAGGATCCTTATGGAGTTTGATAGCCATTTGGGCAAGAAACTGCTCTTGCCTGGACTATTGTATAAACTGGACATAGAGAACCCACAGAGAGAGGACTGCTGAACTTGCTTAAAGGTGAGATGATCTTTTGGGGTTCCTGATTCATGAAGGAGTCTGCGAGACATTCTGCAGGACATAGCAGATAGTGACTGAACTGACTTTGAAATTTCCTGCTTCATGGAAATGTGTGCTGGAAACTATGGGCCTTTAGGCTGAAGATGGATGCCCCAACGGTACAGAGAAACTTTGGGTGACTGTCCAGGCAGCGAGATGTCTCTGTCATTTCTAGAGTTTAGAAGTTGCTTATTTCTTGTTTGCTTAGGTAATATTATATCCTTCTGGAGTCTTTGATAGAGTTGAAGAATAGATAGATAGTTATAGTTTTCTTTAGTTATGATAAAGATAAAATAGATGTAAATATTGTAACTGTAATTCTTACTTGATAACTGTTTTGCTATATGTAATTTTGCTATGTTAGAGCCTTTCCTTTTTGTTTAAACAGAAAAAGGGGAAATGATGGAGGAAGGTCATTGGCTAATAAAGAAACTGCCTTGGCCCATCTGATAGGGCAGAATTTAGATAGGTGGAGTAAACAGAATAGAATGCTGGGAGGAAGAGGAAGTGAGCTCAGACTCAGCAGCTCTGCTCTCTGGAGCAGACGCCATGCTTCCCTCTCCCCGGCAGATGCGATAAAGCTCCGACCCAGGATGGACATAGGCTAGAATCCTCCCGGTAAGCGCTCCTTGGAGTGCTACACACATGAATAGAAATGGGCCAAGCAGTGTTTAAAAGAATACAGTTTGTGTGTCATTATTTTGGGGCATAAGCTAGCCATGCGACCAGGAGCTGGGGCGGCATGAACACAGCCCACAGCTCCATTCAACATATAACTGCTAAAGAGATAGAAACAACCATCAAGTCTCCCAACCAAAAAAGAGCCCAAGACCAAATATTTTCAGCTCAGAATTCTACAAGATTTTCAAATAAGAACTAATACCAATACTCCTCAAATTGTTCCACACAATAGAAGCAGAAAGAATATTGTTAAACCCTTTTTATGACACTACAAGTACCCTGATACCCAAACCACATAAAGATAAGAATGAGAATTACAGACCAATCTCATTCTTGAACAATGATGCAAAAATCAGTAGCCTTCCTGTACACAGATCATACATAGGCAAGAAAGAAATCAGAGAAATATCACCCTTTACAATAGCCACAAATAGCATAAAATATCTCGGAGTAACTCTAACCAAACAAGTAGAAGAATTGTATGACAAGAACTATAAATCTTTGAAGGAAGAAATTGAAGAAGATACCAGAAAGTGGAAAGATCTCCTATGCTCTTGGGTAGGTAGAATTAACATAGTAAAAATGGCACTCTTACAGAAAGCAACCTGCAGATTCAATGCAATGCCCATCAAAGTCCCAGGGAAATTCTTCACAGACCTCAAATGAATGGTACTCAACTTCATATGGAGAAGCAAAATACCCAGAGTAGCCAAAACAATCCTGTAAATAAAGAAACCTCTGGAGGCATCACAATCCCTGACTTCAAACTCTACTACAGAGCTACAGTACTGAAAACAGCTTGGTATTGGCATAAAAACAGACAGGAGGACCAATGGAACTGTATCAAAGACCCGGATATTAATCCACACACCTTGAACACCTGATTTTTGACAAAGAAGCAAATATATCAAATGAAAAAAGAGAACATTTAAAAAATGGTTCTGGCATTACTGGATATGAACATGTAGAAGAATGAAAATCGATCCATATCTATCACCATGAAAGAAACTCAAGTACAAATGGATCAAACATCTCAACTTAAAGCTAGTCACACTGAACCTCATAGAAGAGAAAGTGGGAAGTACACTTGAGTGCATTGACACGGGAGACCACTTCCTAAATATAAACCCAGCAGCACAGACACTGAGAGAAACAGTTAATAAATGAGACCTCCTGAAACTGAAAAACTTCTTTAAAACAAAGGACACAGTTTACAAGACAAAACAGCAGCCTAGAGAGTGGAAAAGGGTCCTCACCAACCCCACATCAGACAGACAGCTGATCTCCAAATATACAAACTCAAAAAATTAGGCACCAAAAGAACAAATAATCCAATTTAAAAAAATGGATTACATATCTAAACAGAGAACTCTCAACAGATTAATGTAAAATGGCTGAAAGACACTTTAAGTAAATGCTAAATATCCTTAGCCATCAGAGGGATACACATCAAAACAACTCTGAGATTTTATCTTACACATATAAGAATGGCCAAGATAAAAAAATATTATTGAAAACTTATGCTGGAAAGAATGTGGGGTAAAGGGAACAGTCCTAGATTGTTGGTGGGAGTGTAAACTGGTACAGCTCCTTTGGATATCAGTATGGCAATTCCTCAGAAAATTAGGAAACAACATTCCTCAAGACCCAGTAACACCACTTTTGGGTATATACCCAAAGGATGCTCAATTGTATCACAAGGACATGTGCTCAAATGTGTTCATAGCAGCATTGTTTGTCATAGTCAGGATGTGGAGGCAGCCTAAATGCCCCTCAACTGAAAAATGGATCAGGAAAATGTGGTACATTTACACAATGGAATATCTATACAGCTGAAAAATGACATCTTGAAATTTGCGGGCAAATGGTTGGATCTAAAAAAACATCATATTGAGTAACTCAGACCCAAATAGGCAAATATCATATGTTTTCACTCATAAGCAGTCTTTAGACATAATTAAAAGAAAATCAGCCTTCAAATCACAATTCCAGAAAACCTAGGCAACAATGAGGACCCTAAGAGAGACATACATGAATATAATGTATATGGGAAGTAGAAAAAGACAAGATCTCCTGAGTAAAATTGGGAGCATGTGGACCATGGAAGTGGGTTGAAGGGGAGGAGAGAGGCAGGGAGGGAAGCAGAGAAAAACGTATAACTCAATAAAATCAACCGAAAAAGGAAGCTTCAGTTTCTGGGTTTTATATCTACTGGCTAATTATTTTTAAACACACTGCCAACATTCACACCCAAACAATGGTAATGGTTTGCCAATTCCCAGTCTGACCCCTGTGGAGAAGGTGTGACAGTTTCCCATGGGTCAGAGTCATTGGTTTTTGACATGGCAATGCCTTTGTCAGCAATATGCATTCATTCAGGACTTCATCTAATCTACACACATTCGCTCAAGGGTTCCTTGGCTCCCCACATACTTTCTTTTAAATCATAGTGAAATTAAAGGATTTTAATAAAAAAGATATCCTTATTGTTGAGTATCTTAATGTTATGCAAGGCATTGGGGAGAAGTTAACAGGTTCTGCATTGGACATTAATATGATTTGTTAATAAAACACTTAGAAAGTCAAACTTCAGTTGCACATATACACAGGGAAAAGCAAAGAAGAGAAAATATGATGAAATATTTGGCCAGAACTAAAGAAATACCTTTCCTCTCAAGTCTGTATATTCTCATAAATGAATAGAAACTGAGTTATGTTGCTGTTATGTTATAAACAATACTGGAAGTCTAATATCTTAAGAACCCTTAAAATGTTAATTATATGAAAGAATCATCTTCAAAATGACATATGTTATGTCAACATAAGGAAGAAACTTGCTTTCAAGATAAGACAGAAACATAGTAACTATTTAAAAGCATTTGAAATGGGGTAACGAGCACCCACTAGTTATAAAGGCTAAATTGTATATGTCACATTTATTAAAATAGTGGGCAAGTGTTGTTTCACTTTTGCATGTGTGTAAGTTATCATGGAAACTCTTTCATTTTAGGAATACTGAATATTTTTCATGCCCTTCTTAACACAGAGAGTTGGAATGTGTTAAACAGCATTGAAATGCTTACCAAGCAGTGCTGCACAGTTTGGTTTCTATTCCTTTACCATCCTGGGGATTCTGTTGTAATCTTTTTATCTGGATAATACTCTATTCTAAACTTTCTATCTATTTTAGTTTCTAAATGTGTGAGAATACTTACCATGTGCCTTTGTGTGTCTTACTTAGAAAGATAGCCTTCAGTTCTATATGTGTCCTTGTAAAGAAACAGGATTTCATTGCTATTGCTAGATAATATTTCATTGTTACTTTAACCCTCACTTTTTGTGTATTCTGATTTTTGTGTATTCCGATTTTTGTGTTAGTGTATGCTTTAGTTCATTCTATATCGTGCATTTTGTGACTATTGCTCCAATAAACATGATGTTCAGATATCTCTGTACTGTGTTAATGTAGTTTTCTTTATGTATATGCCAATTAGTGATATAGAGGGATCACATGAGAACACAGTTTTTGTTCTTTGAAGAACCTCTACATTTTTTTCCTACAGTGGCTTTGCTAAGTTATATTCCCTTTAGCCTTGTGTGTGAATTTTTCCTCTGCATCTTGTTATGTTTACTATTTTTGTCTTTTGGTTAGGATTCTGCTCAATATGGTGAGTTAATACACATACTACCTTATAATTTTGACTTGCATTTTTCTGGTGACTAGTGGTGCTGAGCACATTTCATGATTTTCTTGCCCATTTTGTGTGTAAAATTTTGAGAAATGCTTATTCTATTGGTCACCTTTGTGTTGAATTTGTGATATTTATATAACTGTCTATTGGTACTTTCCTGATGGTCTTGAAACCATTTTTTTCTCATCTTGCATACTGTTATGTTCCTTTGCTGTAATTCCTTTTCTGTAGGGAGGATTCATAATTGGCAACAAGCTGGTGTATCTGCGTTCCTTTTGTCTGTGCTTTATGATTTTATTTTAAAAAAAACTCATTGCTTAGTCTTATGAATTATTTGGGTAATTGGTGCCAAATATATTAACTTTGTTGAAAGAAGTTATACTATTCTAACACATGGTAGAATGACTGTATTTTAATATCTATAATCCATTTACAATCCTCAAGGCATTAGACAAAGGGGGGTATTTGGGTCCCAGAATGAAGAAAGTACACAGTTAAAACAAAGAGAATTAAAATGGTAATGATTTGATCACTATCCCTTGTATATGGATATAAAGATTATTACATTGCACCCATAAAAATGAACAATTAAATGTCAATTGGTGAAGGAAGAGATAGCATAGTGTACATTTTGCACATGACATTTGTATTTAAATAATTATGAAGCTTGAGGTCAAGATTGTATATTGTAAGTGTATATCTGCATATCCTTATTTACATGTACTAAAATACAATGGAATTCTCTGGAATTCATATAAAATAAATAATCTCCTATAATGATAAAGGCAGGGGATTCATTGAAAGTTTGCAAATTTTTACTACATCTGTTATTATCATCTATCTCACTCACCAGTGAGAAATCATAGGTTCTTTTTGCTTGAATTCTAATTGGTCTTCATAATAAAAACCTGGTGTCTGATATAGGGGTTAATGCTAAACCATCAGAGAAGCAGAGCAGACAGTCACTAGTTCTTACCTTTGCTGAATCCTCAAACCAAGATCAAAGCAAGATCCCATCTCTACGAATCCTCAGAGTGAATGCCATGAGTATTCTTTTCCTACCATATTTTCTCTCTCTACTCAAACATATCCCTGCCTGTCTCTACCTTCCTAGTACTGGGATTAGAGATGTGACCACCAGTGTTTGGCTCTATTTCTCTTTTAGACTGATTCAGTCTCATGTAGCCCACTGTGGCCTTGAACTCACAGATATCCATCTACCTCTGTCTTAAGTGTTAGAATTGTAGGTGTGCATCAATACTGTCTGGCCTCTATGAGTAAATAATGTGGATAGCTCCCCCTTACTCTGATCTTCAGGCAAGCTTTATTTGTTAAAGCACATAGAAAATATCACCACAGGTTCTAGTGTGAGTAGATCAGATGTATCTTGTGTGAGTAGATCAGATGTATCTTGTATCTTCTTGTGCATGAGAGCTTCAGTGATATATTTTTGAAGAATTCACCAAGATTTTTCCATTAGTGGGACCATTAGTGAGTACTTTTGTAAGAAAATTAGCTTCAGAACAGAGGGAGTATTGATTCAGCATTTTGCCAGGTCTCTAGTTGCCAGGTTTAAATTTTCAGTGGGGAGAAAAATGTGCTCTAAAGAGAATATATAACTTTCTTTCCTTGAGCTAAGGTTGTAAAAAGGAGTTGTCAGGAAATGATTTCATTGTGACTTTTATTCCTTGTGTCTGAACGGAAGCCCATTCCATTATTCCCAATAGACCTCTGGCATGCAGAATTTCTCCCAGACAAGAAGCTGAAACATGTGTCACACAGTAACAGAGTTTTCTTTTAAAATATATATTAAATGTACATAAATGTGATATCTGTTACTTATAGAAATACCTATATCCATGAAGGCAAAATACACTAGAGAAGGTCAAATATAGATATGGAATAATCACTTGTAAGTTGCCAGGATAACCACAATACTGATAAAATCTAAAAAAGAATGTTTCTATTCTCATAGTTCAGTCAAATTGTTTTTATTTAAACTAATTTTCTGAGTAAAAATTCTGTGTGATGAAGTTGCTCCCGCATTAGGCAACTTGCCATTTGTTGGATTTCTTGTGAATTCTCATTATTAGTTATACACACACAGCAAGACTCTACTCTGAGAATCTGTTTCCTGTGAGTCTGCAAAGGAAGATTCTACAACATTGGAAATTCCTGGTTTCTACTGGAATTGACTTAGTTTTTTTTGAAAAGTCTACAGTGGCGTGATTAATGCAAGAAGCAAAAAATAAAATCTGCACTTTTAAATAGGAAATTACAGAAAAACAAAGAAAGACTTTTCAGTGTCTAGGTACCTGGTAGTATTCTTGCCTTCTCTAATGTCTCAAGTGCTCACTGGGAGGTTGTTGTCACTATTGCGTTCTCTCCTCACTGCTGCAGTGGAATTCTCAGTCAAGCATGATCTTCAGCTTACTTTTTCCCACATCTATTCTTTAAAATTTCTTTCCATCTGGTAGTTTTAATGATGTCTACATTTTGGGCCTTTTCTTCTGATTTTCTTCAACTTCACTTGTTCCCAAATTTTTATAGCAGTTCTTTTTAATATTTTATTTAATTTTAAATGCCGTTTATAAGTAAATTATTAAATTTATCCCACTTATTTCCACTATAATTTGCTCCCTAACATATTCTCCATAGTGTTTCCTAACTTCATGTGTTTCCACATAATAAAAAATAATCCAAACAAAAAATAACTCACTGAGTCCAGTATGTGTGTATGTAGGCAGTCATCTACAGGAGCATGGACACTTGTCTTTAGATGGGCTGTCTATAGGAACATGGGCTCTCATCCCCAAATGGCATCTATAGCATACCCCTTTTTTCCAAAGTTTGGCAGTCATCTCAGAAGAGGGAACAACAGGTTTTTAGAGATACAATTTTGGGGATCACTTGTATATACGTTTTAAAATCTCCTTTTATTGTCTTATTGCTTTAGGTAGAACTTTGAGTACTATGTTGGAGATATATGGAGAAAGTGAACAGTCTTGTCTTTCTCCGGATTTTAATGGAATTGCTTTGCATTTCTTTCCATTCAATTTGATGTTGAATATTGGCTTGTTGTATATTTCTTTTATTGTGTTTAGATACATTCGTTATATTCCTGATCTCTCCAAGACCTTTATCATGAAGGGGTGTTAGATTTTGTCAAAGGCTTTTCCATCTACTAATGAGATGATCGTATGGTTTTCTTTCTTTCAGTTTATTTATACGGTGAATTACATTGACAATTTTTTATATGTTGAACCATCCCTGTATCTCTGGGATAAAGGTGACTTGATCATGGTGGATGATTTCTTTGATGGGTTCTTGGATTAGGTTTGTTACTCTTTTATTGAGTATTTTGCATCAATAATCATGAGAAAGATTGGTCTGTAATTCTCTTTCTCTGTTGAGTCTTTGTGTGGTTTTTGTATCAAGGTAACTGTAACCTCATAAAAAGAGTTTTGCAGCACTCGGTATCTTTTGTGTGAAACAATTTGAGGAGTATAGATATTAGCTCTTTTTTGAAGTTCTGGTCCATTTCTACACTGAAAACAACAGGCCTTTTTTGGTTAGAAAACTCTTAATGACTTGTTCTACTTCCTTAGGGGTTATAGGTCTGTTTAAATTATTTATCTGGTCTTGATTTAATTCTGGAATGTGGTACTTATTGAGAAAATTGTCCATTTCTTTTAGATTTTCCAATTTAAAGCAAAGGATAACCACCCTATACTCACTGACCCCAGAGAAGCAAGGTAACAAGAAGAATTCTAAGAGAAACATACATGTATCCTCTTGAGAATGAAAAGTAGACAATATCTTCTGAGAAAATTAGGAATGTGGAAGGTGGAGAAGGAACAGCAGTAGGGGAGGGGGAGTGGAGAAGGGGAGGAATGAGGAGAACATGAGGAAACCAGATAGTAGAAATGGGGAAAGGACAGAGGGGGGAGCAAGAAAAGAGATAACTTGATTGTGGAAGCCATTATGGGGCTAGCATGAAACCTGGTACCAGGAAAATTAACAGGACTCCAAAAGATGACCCCAGCTAAGATCCTAAGCAATATTGGAGAGGGTGCTGAATTTATCTTCCCCTGAAATCAGATCAACAAATACCTTGATTGTCATCATAGAAACTTCATCTAGAATCCAATGGAAGTATGTTGTAATATGAGCAGCAGGGCTGCGTTCCCGGCACCCGGCCGCCCACATGGCTTATGCCCCAAAATAATTACACGGATACTGTATTCTTTTAAACACTGCCTGGACCATTAGTTCCAGCCTCTTATTGGCTAGCTCTTACATATTGATCTAACCCATTTCTAATATTCTGTGTAGCACCATGAGCTGGCTTACCAGGAAAGATCTTAACCTGCCTCTGTCTGGAGTGGGAGAATCATGGCGACTCACTGACTCGGCTTCTTTCTCCCAGCATTCTGTTCTGTTTACTCCACCCACCTAAGGGTTGGCCTATCAAATGGGCCTAGGCAGTTTCTTTATTAATTAACCAATGAAAGCAACAGATTAATACAAGACCCACCTCCATCAGAAGTAAATGCAAAGATCCACAGCTAGCCCTGGACTGAGCTCCGAGAGTCCAGTTAAAGAGACTTGGGGGTTATAATACGAGCAAAAGGTGCAAGACCATGATGGGGATAACCACAGAAAACAGCTGACTGAGCCAGTGACACATCACTGATTCTGTACTGACAGCTGTGGATCCTGCATAGGACAAAACTTGGCCCTCTGATTGTGGGTTACAGTTGTGTGGCTAGGGCAGTCTCTGGGGCCAGTGCCCCACAATTTTATTCCTAATACATGAACTGACTTTATGGAGTCGTTTCTTTTTGGAGGGATAACTTGCTCAGCCTAAATATGGGGAGAAAGGTCATGATTCTGCCTCAAAGAAATATGTCATACTTTGTTGACTCCCCATGGGAAATTTTACCCTTTCCAAGGTGTGGATGTGGGGTAGGGTGGAAGCACTGTTGGGAGTGAGAGAATGGGAGTGAGTGGGAACTTGAATTTGTAGGTAAAATGAGAAAAAATCATGTTAAAAATATAAATAAAAAAGACTTACAGGTAGTTTAATTTCAACAAATCTGTGATTTCTGGACATGAGAGTTTTGCTACATGCATGAAATGACAACAACTGTGAATATTCAGAAATATTTGCTGACATGACATTCATGGTTTCTTAACATACGAAAGAACAAAACTCACAAAAGAGTCATTTCTTGAATATTCTCAAAATAACTGCCTTTAAATCTTGTCCTATTATGTGTGTGTGAGACAAACTAGTCTGGATGTTTCCTTCCTTTGTCTCTCTGTTGAAGTCCTCATGGTATACTCTGAATTCCATAAGTTCCTCTTACTGTGTGCACTGATTGGTTGTAATTATACAACATATTCAAAATAATAAGCACCTGTAATGTATGCACTCCCTCTTTATATTTTATTTCTTTTCCTCTAGGTAGTTCATTCATAAGAAAGATGGCTAGAGGATGCCATCTAGTAAATGTTAGGCTAGACCAAATATTGGTGGACAAATATGGTTCTCTGAATACTATATAATACTCCCTTGGTATAATTCCTACTCACTTACCTCTGGATACTACAGAAGATGTAAAATGGAATAGAAAAAAAGCACTTCCTATTTGTGGCTTTATAGGAAGTAGTTTTCAACTTGTCCTTAAGATTCTAAGATGCTCAAGATCACACGCAATTCTGATTCAGTGTTTGCCATCTGGGGCTTAGGAAGTCATGCTCTGGAAAGGTTTTCAAGTCTTTCTAACAAACAATATTAAGTTATCACTGCTCCATGACTATTCAGTCTCAAGTCTCACTCCATGTTTCCAAAGATGGACGTTCCTTGCTTAGAAAGGCTAGGAATGATTCCAAGAATTTATTTTCATTTGGAAAGAGTTCTGAGTCTGTTTTGTGTTCTTGAAGTGACCTAGATTTATGGTGTGGTTTACCATAAACATCCATTTTCTAATTTCTCTCCCCCAAGCTATCTTTCTAAAATATCAACAGTAACAATTAATTAACTGGATATAGCCTACACAAAGGACCTTGTCATTACACATACTAACCATGTGCTTCACACTAAGAAAATCCTTTTCTTATAGACATCTCTGAACATCAAGGTTGTTATTTTCCTAAGACTTTCCTTTAGGCTTTCTAGTTTATTGCTCTGGAAATGTGTTTTTCCAGCTGCTGGCAGAACATTCAGTTTCACTTACATGTTTACATTCAAATTAATTTGTTATTGCTAATGCGATAGTGAAGACCATTTTGGTGGAGCTTGCTCTCATGTGACAATACCCATCTGTCTCATATTTTGTATCAGGAAATAGGGAAGTGAAATATATTTTCTGGTTATAAGTTAGCATCCATGTAATCAATTACATTGAAGTTCTTGTTTGATATAAAATATTTCATGTCTTTCTTACTGCTGTACAGTTTTGGGGACTGATGTTATCTTCACTGTCTCTGTGTCTGCTAAACAGATGTCACGGTACAGACTACAGCTATGACTCTATTAAGAATATGAAGACTTTATAAAAATATACACAAATGACTAACGTCCTGCATAGAAGTTGTTATTATGGCAATTGGAGGATGTCTAAATAAAACTCCCCTTTGTCTGTTTGTGTGTATATTCAGAAATATTTGCTGACATTGCTCCTTGTTGATTGGATCATCCTGTATTGGAGTTTAATACATTTTAGGAGCAAGATACATGCAATTATTTAATTAAGGTTATGGCTGATTTAACATGATTTATTTCCTAAACAAATTCATTTCATTCTCAAGAAAATAAGTTGCATGGTTAAATGTTGATAATTATGGACAAGTTTTACTTGTTATTTTTCTTTTTAGGTTTGTTTCTTCTTTCTTTTTGTCTGGAAACCCTTTTATTGTGAATTTTGTGGGTTTCAGGAACTGCTGCAGGATATTTTGCTCATACTTCCCCATCTGCTGAGTCCACAGCATATGTGCCAAATGTGTTTCCTCTCAAAATTTTCACATGTGTGTCAAAGAAAATGTAATCCTTATGTTTTTCATTTATTTACATTTACACTTTAACTCATCAGAACACAGTTATGCAAGATCTTGTAGATTGCCAAGACACATTATAGACCTCTAGAGTTCCAAGAAAACAGTCTTTTGGGATTAAATATTTTATTATTAGAAGGTTTATTTATCTGTTTCAAAACTTTATTTGAACAAAAACATGTTTCTGTCTATGACTAGAATATTCTATAGTTTATAATTAACATTAATTTTAAATAATTATTATGTGCAACCAACTAGCATTTCTTGAGTCCTTTCTGAGGAACTCAAGTCAATGTTCTCATCACTTTGACTCTGATGAACTCATTGTTTTACTTACTAAAATTAATTCATAAGACAAGTTGTACCAGATAGTTATCTGTGGAACAGCCATATAACATGGACACACCAAATAACATTGGAAAATCACCACTGTTATTTGAGAGAAACATTCTAATGGCAGATGTCAATGACAAAGAATAAAAGAGATCTGAACAGAGATAACTAAGGAGTCAGAAAAATAGGATGAAACCAGAAGAGCAACTGGGTCCATCTTCTAGAAAGAATCTTTCAAAGCACGCGTCTGATCTGATGTTAATACCCCAAAATCCAAAAGAAAATGAAACAACTCATTAATGTAAAAACAAAGACATTAGAAATGACCAAGGGATCAGAGTTGATATTTCTCCAAAGAAAACATAAAATGACTGTGGAGAATGCAAAGAGCAAATTACTAACACTCAAATTATAAAATTCATGACATGCTACAGAATATCAGTGGTACATAATTTCCCCTTTTTAAAAATCTTTATTTCTAGTATGGTTAGAAGCTACTGATGAGGATTGAGGAATAAGGGGCTCTCTTTCTTACTCTATTATGTTTTTTGGAACTACTATTAGGAGAACCTCTGAGAGAGCAAATAGATATATTCTGATCCTCAGTTTCAGGGAACACAGTTTATCATGGCAGAGAAAGGATGGCAGATGAGTGAGGTTTGTACTGAGTGGACAGGAAGTTGAGATCAGGGAATATCAGTACCCACGTGTTTTCTCATTTTCCTTATCCCCTGGTCCATGTGATTACACAACCTGCTTTCAGGGATGGATCTTTTACATCAGTTGATCACTGCTAGAAGGGCTCTCACATGCAGCCAGTACAGATGCTCCTTTATCTCCTAGGTAATTATATATCCAGTCATATTGAAAATGAAGAGAGACCTTTATATTTTTTACAAAACATTTATTATGGAGATTCTTCATAATTTAAAACCAGAACTGTCATATGATCCAGCAATTCTATTATTTGAAATATGTCCACAGGAAATGGAATGAGGATCATATTTACTGCAGCACTATTCACACTAGCCAAGCTGTGGTCTCTACTTCCTGTTAACAGTTAGCATGGATGGATGTCTGAGTTTATTATCCTATAGCTGTGATAACATATCCTGAAAAAAGGAGTTTAAAGTAAAAGTTATACAGTTAAGTCCATCGTAGTGAGTGTGTTAAGGTGGCAGGAGCTTGAAGTAGTTGGTCATAACACATTCATAATCAGGAAAAGGGAACATGGCATGTGTGTTGCTTATCAGCTGCTCTTCTATGCTTATATGTTCCAATATCCCAGATTGGACATGGAACCTCCCTTGGAAGGTAGATTTGACTACTTCAGTACAATTAAGATAACCACTATGTGTGCCCAGAGGTCAGTCTCTCAGGTTTTTTTAGATTCTGCTGAGAGTCAAAATTTACTACCACAGAGACAAATAAAATGGGGTATATTTATATAAAATGAAATGTTTGTTTCTGTCTTATAAAAATAAGACAACTCCATATATGATGAACCAAGATCATTGCTAGTGAAATAAGCAATAAATAGGTACTAAATGACCTCAACTTTTATGTGAAATTCAAAGAAACCATTTAACTCACAGATGCAGTAAATAGAAGACTAGTCACAACAGACTAGTGATAGATGGATTTTGGGAGATGTTAGTAGATGAACTCAAATGTCAGCTGACAATATAAACAATGAACGTTCTGTGCCTGAGACATTCATGTGGACACTTTCACAATCTTCTGGTGGGAGGATTTGAACTGTACCTTCTCAACTTGAATCTGACTGTTGGCTGTGATTGTGGTAACCAACACAAGGCAGGAAAATGATATGTCAGTTGCATATACTGCTCAAAAGACTATCTGCAGGCTCTGACTTGGGCCCAAGGATACATAAAGTACAGAGTCTTTATATCAAGTCAGGAAGGTTTAAATATCCCATGTAAAGATCCTCTTCATGAGCCTCTGAGATTAAATGAAGACAGAGGATGCTGAAAATCAGAACCAGCCTTCAGGTGTACCCATTAGGTTAACAGTATGTAAGTGAAGCATGGATGAGGCCAAACACCTGTGAAACACCAGAGAATCATTCCAGTGACGCTGTTAGCCACACTAGAATCTCTTGTCAGCTTTGTCCGAATTCCTGACCTGGAGAAGTATGTGTCTGATGAAATGAATGTTGTTTCAAATCACTAAGCTCACAGGTGTCTTGTTATGTAACAGTCATTACGAAAACATCCTTAGTACATTGTGAACATGAACACTGCTCAAAGCATACCCAGCAGTGAACTTGCTGGATTAGAGACGTGCATATTCTCAAATTGACAGGATCAGGCATAATGTTTCTTTAAAATGGCTTTATGTCCAACTCCTTTCCACCAGCATCTTAAGATGTTGATAAGTATTGTCATGTGTGTGTGTGTTTTAATGCTTTTAACATATTGCCCTACTTTACTTTTTATACATGTTGAACTTATCTTTTTTTAACTTATGGGTCAGTTTTTGGTTTTAACAAGGCATATTTTCTAAATTTTATATTGTAGTGATATTTTATTTGTATTTTAATAAATAATGCTTGCCTCTATATCAGAGAGTAAAACAGTCACACTGGTCAGTTATACAAACCAGGTAGTGGTGTCATACACCTTTATTCCCAGGAACCATACTTGTTAGTCATAGAAGCCAGGTGGTGATGGTGCACATCTTTAATCCCAGCAGTAGAGAGGAATATAAAATGGGAGGAGACAGGTCTCAGTCTCACTCTAAGGACTTGTGGAGGATGGAATGCCATTTCAGTCTGAGGTAGAGGTAAGAGCCAGTGGCTGGCTGCTTTACTTTTCTATTTTTAGGCTGAACCCCAATATCTGTCTTTGGGTTTTTATTAATCATACTACATTATCTCTGTGTGTTTATTACTCCTTATTATGCTTTAAGAGTAGAAGTTTTTACTTAGCATCTAGTCAAATTAATAATTACACTCCTTCACACTCAGCCCTTGGAATCTTAAGATGTGTATCTACATTTATATGTATAGATGTGTGTGTGTGTGTGTGTGTGTTATACACACACTTCTATATACTGATATACACTCTAGTCAGCTTCTGAACAAGGTCACTATATGCAGTTTGTGGTAGATTGGAGTACTCTGTACTCCAAATAAAATTAAAATTTTACGTGTTTTAAAGACTTTAAATGAATGTTTGAATTCTTTCCTCACACTGAAAACAATTCTCCAGAGTTATCTGACTGTAACTCCATGGTTAAAAAGAAATAAATGACCTCATCACAGATGAAAAAGCCTGTGTCCAATGACCATAAGCCTTGGGATAAATTACTTAAGTGAGCATTTAACTGTTTTAGCAAGCATGTGGTTCTTGGATCAAGAGTATTGTTTTGGAAAGTTGTGTCAAACTCATCTCAGGGCTTAGGGTTAGAGCTCAAGGCTACAATGACACAGACATGTTAGAAGAAAATATTGTACTGTTGAAAGCTATAGCATTCTAAAAAGCTAATCACTGTGTGTGTCTGCATTATATTCTTATTAATGATAAATTCACGGTCCTAACAATATTTCCTATTGAATACAAGGATATCATTAATGTGATCAGTTCTTTTGGGGGACTATTAGTATAAGATGTGTTACATTTGTTTATGCTGTGGAATATTTGATTAATGATGCAAGGATTTGTTGTACTATTTTATGTTGCTTTTGTTTAACTCTGTAAGGCTGTGTTACTTTGCTTGTCAAAAAAATAAATAAATAAAAAGTTGCATGGCCAGTAGCAAAGCAGGAGAGAGAAATAAGCAGGGCTGGCACGCAGAGAGAATAAAAAGGAACAGAAACCTAAGGAAGAGAGAGAAGAGTAAGAAAAGGAGAAGAAAAGAGGACTCCCAAGGCCAGTCACCCAGACACACAGTCAGTCACAGAGCAAGAAGGAAAGAAGGATATACAGAGAAAAGAAAGGTTAAAATCCCAAAGACAAGTGTTGTTAAAGAGAAAGGGGATCATTAAGTTAGAAAAGATATTTAGAAACAAGCCAAATTACAACCAGGCATTCCTAAATAAGAATAAATTTCTGTGTATTTATTGGGAGCTGGGTGGTGGGCCCCAAAACAGAAAAAAAAATAATTATAAGTTCTTGTCTTTTTCCAAATTCTCTTCATTATTTCAATAGCAATTCCTCTTTGAAAATCTTTTTAGTATAATTTTTGAATGTCAGTTATTTGTTAAAGCAAATTTACAATTCCTGGAATCATTAAAGTTGCTTCCCAGAATGAGAATCAGTAATGTGTATATGATTTTACTTCATATTAATCTTTCCTAGTGAGAATTATTGACTGATTAAATGTCTGCATTTGACAATAAACCTGATAAAATGCCATTATAATCAAAACAGAAGCATTCTATATAATCATGCTAAATAAGTTTTCTACAAAGCAACACACACACAGAAAGTTCTTTATTGTTAGAATCACTAGCAAGTAACCAGTAAATAAAGACAGAGTATCATTCCCTCAAGTCCCTGAAGCGAACAATTGAGCTAAAATATCTAGCTACTAGTGCCAAATCCTTATAATCTTCTGAGATCTTAAAGTATTTGGACATGAACAACACAGCAACACCAAAGAGATAAGATGCAGAAAATGACTGCAGATAAAAAACCGTAGAACAGAGCTCTCTATGGCTGGGGTAGTCCTGGAGTTGAGGACACACAGTTTGTCCTTAGAATTCTAAACAGAGGCTTTTTTCCCTAAATTGCTTAAATGCTAACAGTATAAAAACTGCTTTTAATAAGATGTGGTCTAAAAGATCCCGAGCAGAGATTTTTGAAGCCTTCAAGATTGAAGGCTCAATATCAGTCACATGGAAATCAAGGTGTCTTGTGCTGGGGAGAGTTGTCCTGCCCTCCTCCAACAGCTGAGAATGAAAATATCATCTGCATTCCACAACTCTGCCCCCTGAGCCCTGGCAGGGCAGGGATTTGTGAAGAGGAAATTCATCCACTTCACAGAGCTGTACTAAGTGGATCTGTTTGGCTCAGCAAAACTGCAGAGCAATCAGCTCTGAGACTACTTATACATGGAATTTTTGAATTAGTTAGAAATAATGTTGTACATTTAAAATTCTTTTTTCTGACATAATGCATCATTTTTCCGACATAAGACATTTCAATATTGATTCTTAAATTTTATATTGTGCCATGTTAAGTGAATTGGATAAGTGTTGTAAACAAACAGAAATGCTAGCCGTGCGGTGGTGGCGCACACCTTTAATCCCAGCACTCGGGAGGCAGAGGCAGGCGGATCTCTGTGAGTTCAAGGCCAGCCTGGTCTACAGAGCTAGTTCCGGGACGGGCATCAAAGCTATAGAGAAACCCTGTCTCGAAAAACCAAAAAAAAAAAAAAAAAAAAGAAGAAATGTTTACAAACAAAACAAGATAGCTGTGCTTAGATTGGTTGTATAATAATAATGAAGATTTTGACTTCATATTGGTCATAAGATTGGTGCTCAAGAGTGATTCAACAATGTCAGTATCATATGTGAACAATATTCATTTACCACCCTGTAAAGCATAAATTAATATGTAATAATTAATAAATGTAATATTAGCAATGTAAGAATATATCTTCAGAATATATGACTTTATTGTATCTCTCCATTCTGTGAAAAATAAGCAGAAACACATTTAAGGAAGTAAACATTACAAATTAAACACAGGAAAGGACACTGGAAGGTTTTAATTCTCAAACTTCATCCTCATCCATACTTCTAATCATCTACCAAAAAGCACTACGAATTTACTTGATCACATATTCATGTACAAGGTACAGTGCCAGCTGTCATTCCAAGTCAGTCTTCACTAGGAGGGAACCAGCATTCAGAACAAAGAAGAGGCCAATGAGTCCATTCTGTTTTTGTCATGTACCAGATTTTTTGTCACTGATAGGAAGAGAACCCAAATGGTGAAGATAATGGCTCAAGTTTGATACTGTGGATGAAAAATAAAATGGTCAAGAGAAGGAAAAAAAAGAATTAGAATGAATAGCCAGGTGATGGTGGTGCACACCTTTAATCTCAGCACTTAGTAGGCAGAGGCAGGTGGATCTCCATGAGTTCGAGGGCAGCCTGGTCTAAAAGAGCTAGTGCCAGGACAGGCTCCAAAGCTGCAGAGAGAAACCCTGTCAGGAAAAACAAAACAAAACAACATCAACAACAAAGAATCAGAATGATATTGACAAAGTTTGTTACCATGTCACCCAGATTAATGAAGAAATAGAGTACCATTTAAGTCATCTTCCACAGAAAAAGGAAGACCTTGGGTTATGTGACTCAAAAGTCCAAGCACAGTCATACTATCTTCTTGGTCTAACCCCAGGAATTGTGCCTATTCTGGAAGCACAGAGCGCATTTTCCTGGTCAGCCACACCCATGTCAAAATGGTCTTACCAACACCACCAGAGGGAAGAAGCAATGTCAGCTTAGCTGAAGAGGACAACTACTATATCTCATGGGCATTGACATCAAAGGGCTCTCTCAAAAATGAAGAATTGGAAACTGTGTGTGTAGGTAGCTAGGTCTTATGCCAGGTAATTATAGTGACAGGGATATTGATAAACATTGAAGTCTGTGAGGAAATTGGGAGAAGCCACTCATCTCTAGTAATGCTTCCAGGCGTTAACTGAAAACAATTGAAGTAAACTAGAGAAGCTTATATGTCTTCTGTGAAGATTGGACAAGTGGAGATTTTATGTCTTTAAAGATTCCAGTGTGACCTATTAGAAAATTCTGTTTGGAAACATAGCTTTTTTTTGTCTGTTTGCTTTGGCACTGAACACTCTAATTTCTCCTTTCTTTTACTGCAAATATCCTCCATAGTTAAACGTGTGGGAGAGGAGCATTTAGTGCAATATTGCAATGAACCATTGAGTAACTCAGAAGAAAGCACAGACCATATATGGTGTCAGAGAGCAGGGTGCAGGCATAGACCACAGAGAAAGAAGCATCTTCTCTATGCTCCTGTGAGCTCATCATTCTGTTCTGTACTGAGAGAACAGGAGCAGCCACCAGTACAACATAACTCTCATGAATTTCCCAGGAAGAAAAATGGTTTAATAAAAACTAAAAGAACTGCTTCTCCTTTCAATGTTTGAATAAGCACTGTCACCATTAAAAGATCTTGTGTTCTGTTTCATTTAATACCAAAACCAAAATAAGTTTGGGCAAAGACATCAGTTCAGCAGGTTTTTGTCTTGCTTGTTTTTGGTTTTTGAAGAATTTAGTTTGGATTTAGAAAAAGCAGGCTGGTTTTATGTACAAAGAATAATGTTTCTTTATCTGGAAAAACATTGTGCCTGAACTGAAGCTAAGGATGAACTTGCAAGAAAAGAGAGGGAGGCAGACAGCTGCTATAATTTTCTAGAATGGTATTGTTAAAGGCTATAGAAGAGTAAGTCCTGATATTTGCCATACACTGATTCTTGGAGAGTTTCTTAAGTCCAACTGCTAGGTAGTCTGCAGAAATAGCTCAATCTTAAGAATTAATTTTTTACATTATAAAATTATCTTAGGTTATTGATTAGAATGAGATGGCTCAGGAAATAAAGGTTTTTACGTCAACTTTCACAATCTGACCTTATTCCCGAGTACCGACTTGGCGGAAGGAGAGAACCAACTCCTGCGAGTTATGTTCAGCCTACATACATACACAGTGGCACCCATGCATATGCATACAAATAAATACCTATTAAAAGTATGGATTGTCACATGCATTTATAAATTAAACTAGAATATAAGTGATTTGGACAGATAGAAAGTAAGTTTTGCTTTCTAGATAAACGTCCTTTGAAAAGATGGGTTAGCTACTAGCGTTCTTCATTGTCTTCTTGTCATAGACAAGAAAATAAAAACTAAAGTGGTTAAAGGTATATCAAAGTAGGCCTCAGAGAAGAGAAGTGTGTTGGGAGCAGAGATATTACTTAGCAGTCAAAGCTTTAAGAAGCCAAGGATATGAATACCTTAATTGTGTAATTAATTATAATAATATATCTATTAAACTTTAATAAAAATACCAAAGATTGTACATTTTCTTTAGAAATGTGTCATCAAGTGTCTTGCCCATTCTTTTCATCACAATGTTAAGGAATGTTTTGTTGTTGAATTTCAAGAGTTCTCCTTTAGTCTGGGCATTTATCTCTTATCACCTGCATCATTTACAGGTAACATTTTGTTCTATAGGTTACTTCTTTACTATTAATTCCTTCATGGAATTTAATTTTCTCTTTAAGCATCACCACCAATTTTTTTCTTTCATTGTATGTGTATCTGGAGTTATCATGAAGGAAGGCATTCTCAAATCCAGTGAGTCTTGCCTTCTGACAGTCCTGTTCTATGGTTTCCTCTGCAAATTTTGCAGTTGAGTTTTTTATATTTAGGTCTCTGACACATTTAAATTGACAATTTCACATGAATTGTACATGGTACCAAATCAATTTCTAACTTAATTATTTTGCACTTGGATGTTCAGGCTGAGAAATGATTTGGTTACTATAAAAATCATTTTGAAAGAATTTGTTGGACTTGTATTTACAGAGGAGGCAGTGTCCTGTGTGGGCGATGTATGACAAGGATCTGACCTCTTGGTTATTTTTACTCTTCCACCTGGTTCCACATGTCAAGTTTTGTGCCTGCTGAGCAATATAAAGGGTTTCTGACCCTTTTGGGGGGTTCCTTATTAGCTTCTACTTTGGGTCAATTGTGCTTCTTTTGTTAATGACAAGCACTATCTATCTTGAAAATAAGCATAGTAAACAAAACCTTAATTACCTTATTGAGATCTGAGGTAAACACGAAAAATCAAAAGGTTTTGCTCTAAATCCATGTGTTTCAACTGCCTTCTTGTCCTGTAACATACAAAGTCTGTGTATCTTGTTTCTTAAGAAACATTTTCATAGTTTTTCTACCTCACCCTGGAGCAGAAAGAGGTGTAGAAAATCTCTATCAATTTTTTTTCTGTGATGCTACAAGGATGAGGTGAGAAAATGGCAATAGCTCTACCAGGCTCAAATAGTATTGTAGTATGCAGAAGTTCGGTGTTATTACCACCTTCCTTGGGATACACACAGTCTCTTAAATGCTAATTTATGGCTGTCACAAGGAAATAGACATTAGATGTGCCTTTCCCTATGGTCTTGGGACAGACCAGTAAACCTGATTTCATAAAAATAAAACAATTTTTTTTTCCTGCTGTGCCCTCTACTTTTTGACAGGTCTTATCCCACTTGCTTAGCTGGAGAATTCATCTGCTGAAATTAAAAAAAAACAAAAAAACACTCTGCCTTTTTTGTTTGTTTCATATAGGCTTGTATAGGAAGGATCTGTAAGATTCCATAATATTAATACACAGTAGGCTGTTTTCTTTTTTTTTTAAATATTTATTTATTTATTTATTTATTTATTGATTGATTATGTGTACAATATTCTGTCTGTATGTATGCCTGCAGGCCAGCAGAGGGCACCAGACCTCATTACAGATGGTTGTGAGCCACCATGTGGTTGCTGGGAATTGAACTCAGGACCTTTGGAAGAGCAGGCAATGCTCTTAACCACTGAGCCATCTCTCCAGCCCTGTAGGCTGTTTTCTTGGTCAGTGGTGAATTCATAATAATTTTATAACTAGATTTCTAATCCAAGTTCAATTTGACTTTAAAAATGAGAGGTGAAAAAATATTGGGAAAAACACAAAATCAAAATCAAGAGCTTGAATAAATACACATTTGTTAAAAATATGTATTAGGGTCAGTGACAGGAATGGTAAGAATAAAAACGAGTAATAATAGTTCATAAATCCTTCTACAGTTACAACTTTTCTTTTCTTTCTTTCTTTTTTTTTTTTTTTTTTTTTTTTTGAGACAGGGTTTCTCTGTAGCTTTGGAACCTGTCCTGGAACTCCCTAGTTACAACTTTTCAGTGTCCAATAAATCCACTTGTTTATTATTTATTAATAGTTATCATACTGAGTTTTAAAATATGTATCCTCTGTCCTCAGCTAAGTTGAAAACTCAGCAAGTGAATGTAATTTTTTTTTTATGAGTTTCTTTGTGTTCACATTCTCCAAATGGCTGGGCATGGTGAAACTAAGAGTAAGTAGATACAGGGATCGATATGCCACAATCTCTGTTCTGAATATATGAAAAAACAGAATAAGAAGTTCTACCACTTGGCCATTACATCTTGAGACAGATATAGTTGACTATTTTAAATTTTAAAAGCCATTTCAATGTTTTTATAGCACAAACAGAAAAAAAAACTCTAAAACTGTTTGTACAGAAGGTTAGGGAGAAAAATTATTAGAACTTGGATGAGTGATTACTTGACCACTAGATACACACTAGTTCTAAATGTAGGTGTGTGCCTACACAGTTTCTAAAACAGGAGAAGGTACTTTAACAAGGTACTGAAAGACCAAAATGGAACAGAAGTGTCACGAAGTATCTGTCTCTTCAGTTTCTCTGGTACATAGCAAATGGATGTGCAGCCTTTTCCCCTTACCTCTCCTCTGCCCTTGGTTTACTTTAGAATGAAAACTCTTCTCAGTCATGGTTTCTGTTCAGGGAAATAGAATTATTGCACATGGGAAAAAAAATCATGGTACCTTTCCTGGCTAGGTCTATATCTTAGAAAATAGAAGAAACACTGAACACGATAAGAAAAAGACATAAATGTAAAGCACCCATATATAGTTGAATTAAAAAGATAAATGCTCAGAGGAAATATGAATGAGGGAAGAACATATCCACCCAACATGACTAGTCAGTTATCAGAAAGCAAATCTCATTCCTGTTTATAAAAGAAATAGTCATCCAAGACCTTACTTTTTCCTAAGGAAATGTAACAGAGCACAAAAATGAAAGTCTTCATCAGTTTAAAACTACCAGGCCTACATATGAAATCTTGCATAGGGAAGAAGTGATATCATCAATGCACTTTCTACTTAAAAAGAATAGTTGTGAATTCTAATCTTCAGCACTTGTACAGGAAAACAAGCAATAAAAATGGTGCAGAAGCTATGTGTAACTTGATTAAAATAAAACATATACCTGGCAATCTTGTCTACTTCCAATATCCAGGAGGATAACTACATGTTTTTCTTTGGGTTCATCTTCCTATTTAGCTTCTCTAGGATCACGAATTATAGGCTCAATATCCTTTATTTATGGCAAGAATCCACTAATGAGTGAGTACATACCATATTCATCTTTTTGGGTCTGGGTTACCTCACTCAGGATAGTGTTTTCTATTTCCATCCACTTGCATGCAAAATTCAAGATGTCATTGTTTTTTACCGCTGAGTAGTACTCTAATGTGTATATATTCCACACTTTCTTTATCCATTCTTCCATTGAGGGACATCTAGGTTGTTTCCAGGTTCTGGCTATTACAAATAATGCTGCTATGAACACAGTTGAACAAATGCTTTTGTAGTATGAAAGGAAGTCAGGACCGCGAGGGGTGCGCCCACCTACTGTGACGGTGATCTAATGGGAACTCACCAAGGCCAGCTAGACTGGGACTGATGGAGCATATGATCAAACCGGACTCTCTGAATGTGGCTGACAAGGAGGCCTGACTGAGAAGCCAAGGACAATGGCATTGGGTTTTGATTCTACTCCATGTACTGGCTTTGTGAGAGCCTAGTCTGTTTGGATGCTCACCTTCCTAGACCTGAATGGAGGGAGGAGGACCTTGAACTTCCCACAGGGCAGGGAACCCTGACTGCTCTTTGGACTGGAGAGGGAGGGGGAGGGGTAATGGGGGGAGGGGAGGATGTGGAAATTTTTAATAATAATAATAATTAATAAATAAAAGAAAAAATAAAACATATATAAAATATAAACAAATGTCATATATAAAATAAAGTATATAATATATATGTCATATATAAAAGCTCTTATATATGACATCCAAATTTTGATATAGTATTTTGACAAATGTATATGCTTAACTCAGCAATTTGACTAAAGGATTACAAAGAATGATTTCTGGAAAAAAGAGTCAGCAGTTTGCAATACAGATGGGAAATAGAGGCCCTGGTGGAAGAATTAACAGTGTTCGGAGGAAAGGTGACACAAACTCAAAAAGAAAGGGTATGCTGTAGAGGACAGTGAAAACTCACTTTGTTTTCCTAGAGAAAGGATACAAGTGTTCTTCACATGGCCTAGCTTTCCACCCCAGTCTCCAACTGCACCTCCCATGGCAGGACTGCATGTCCTCTGACTCCAGGGGACACTGGCCTGTCTTTTTGCTTCTAATTACGGTAGAGACGCTACTGATTAGAGATGGGGAGGCTGAAAGCTGTTTCCATTTCATTCCAAATTAGTTTGAACTCACTCAAGATCAAAGGACGCCCAGATCTGCAAAAACAAACAGAGCACAAACAAGTAACTTGTTGACCTGATGCTGTTCTGTGGACATGGAAAGACTGGGGCCCTTTGGTTGGCTGACTCAGCATCCGTTAACTGGGCAAGGAAAATTCTAACCGAGGAATATCCCACGGTTTTATTTCTGAAAGTATATTTCCAGGAGCAGACTGTAATAACACACAATCTTGTTAGGTTTGTCCCACAGGCATATACATGTTGAAACAAATACATACATACTCTTGTGCTCATATATAGCTACACAAGATAGGCATATTATGTGAGTGTGCTTATATGTGTGCATACATGCTTGCGTGTGCATGCACACACACACAAACACACACACCTTTGCAGACAATTTGCTTGGGATTTTGTTTCAGAGACTGATAGTCCTCTACTTAAGGAGAGTCTATCTCTCCTTTTCCCCAGTTCTTCATGATGTACTAAGTAGGAAAGTCATTGGTTTATAGATACTTTGAAGAAAGCTGTATCTGTGGTAAGGTAATCCACCTCATTAAGATATTCTTTGGGGAGAAACTTAAGGAAGAATAGACTGATAATTTCTGTTTGCCGAATCTCCTGGCCATAGTATCATGAGAATTTAATGAGCAATTACTACTTTGAATTTGACTCTTAATTGGCTACTGAATTCTAAACAGACTCAGCATATTCCTTGTGTCACTGAGTTTTTACAGGTTAAAATAGGCTACTAAACATATATACTTTTTAAAACTTCTTTCCCTGAATTTCCAAATTACCTCATTTTTATATTCATATAAATTTGTTATCATTGAGAATTCTTTTCTCCTCCATATTATGTTTTCCTACTTTATGTAATGTAATATTGTGAATTGATACATTAAATTAGCACAACTAGAGTAAATAAAAATGTGGCAATTGGAATATGTCAGGAATACACATTTCTTATGAAAGTTGTCCCAGGTACTTGCTGGGAGACTTCTAAATGGAAATAAGACCAAATTTTCTTTCTTTCTTTCTTTCTTTCTTTCTTTCTTTCTTTCTTTCTTTCTTTCTTTCTTTCTTTCTTTCTTTTTCTTCTTTCTTTTGAGACAGGGTTTCTCTGTAGTTTTGGAGCCTGTCCTGGAACTAGCTCTTGTAGACCAGGCTGCTCAAACTCACAGCAATCCACCTGCCTCTGCCTCCTGAGTGCTGGGATTAAAAGCAGGCACCACCACTACCTGGCTCAAATTTTCTTCTATAGGTATAAATTCTTTACATTTCACCTGTTTTGAGTGCAGACCGATGAATGGGGAATTTGTTAGTACATTGTATTTCATTTTTACCTTTCTCTGAATTTTACATTTAAGTTACTATCATCTACATATTTAACTTAGATCAGTGAAACCACAAGAATGTTGTTAAATATACATCATGAGTATGCTGTTACATGGCATCTCTCCATAAATCTATTCAATTTTTTTGTTCACCCTGATGTAGGTGGGTCTTCTTTTTATGTGTTGCTTTCATTGGTTAATTAATAAAGAAACTGCTTGGCCTGATAGGTCAGAACATAGGTGGGTGGAGTAGACAGAATAGAATGCTGGGAGAAAGAAAGCAGAGTCAGGCAGATGCCATGATTCCCCTTCCCTAGACGGACACTGGCTAGACTCATGCCGGTAAGCCATGACCTCATGGTGACATACAGATTATTAGAAATGGGTTAGTCAAGATGTGAGAGTTAGCCAATAAGAGGCTAAAGATAACAGGCCAGGCAGTGTTTAAATGAATACAGTTTCCGTGTAATTATTTCAGGTGTAAACTAGCTGGGTGGCTAGGTGCCAGAATGCAGCCCACCGCCCCCTTTCACTACATCACTCAGTATTGGTTCACCAAGGATACTAATCTCAATATAACATTCTCAGCTCTTTAACCTGTACTTTCACCTGACATGTGAAAATAAAATTTTCATAGCCTGAGTTCTTTCTTTTGAGCATGTTTGACATGCTCAACATGTATATTGTATTCTTTTTAAAACATTTTATTTATATGTTTTATTTTTTCTCTTCTAAATTATTTTTATTTTGTGCATTTTTGATGAGAATTTGCAGCACAATTACATCATTTCTCCCTTCCATCTCCCAATTCCCACCTCTTTCATACCCACCCCCATTCCCTTGCAAATTTATGACTTCTTTCTTTAATTATTATTGCAACACACACACACACACAAAAACACACACACATAAGTTTTTGAAGTCAATATTTTATTTTAAATATTGAAGGATTCATTTTCTTAGTTTTTGTTCCTCAACATATTCTGTCTTTTAATGCTCCCTTGTCTACTCTGAGAAGTTTTCTCATTGAACTTCTTTACCTTTAGTGATTTCATGATTGGCATATATAGCAGATTTTAATGAATGGATAGGCAAACATTGGGACATTTGAAAGCTAAAGATGCTGGGTACTTATCAATTCTACAGAATTTTATGTCAATAGTTGGTATACTGAAGGATTATTCCTCAGTTAAGGAAAATATATTTTATGGCTCTAATGACATCTTGGACCTTCCATGAGCTTACCATCCTTTGTCCTTCATACACAGGAGTGGCAATGCCTTCCCATTGATATGACTCTATGGTCACTTCAGTGTTCACTGACAGTAAACTTTACTCGAAGTTTTGCATATTTGTAATAATATAATAGTTTTTTCTTGACATTTTCTGAGTACAAATTTTCTGTAGTAAAAATTCAGAGATTTACATAAACATTTCTGTGCAAACAAATAAATGATCATCTGATATTGAGATCCTTCATAACTTCTATAATGTATTTAGAAGTATTAAGAACTAACATTGAATAGATCATAGTCACTTACAAAAAGCTCTCCTTCAGTCCATTCCAGATGGCCATCAAGAATTTTTCTCGGCGGAGACCAGCGGGCAGACGCGGCGGATGTGGGATAGTCCAAGCATGAAACAGTGAAGCCCACACTGAGAGCAGATCACCCCACTACAATGAAATCAAGTAGGTTTCTTGGGGCCTAACCTGCAGAGTGGGAGGCCTTTTATTGGCGAGGTCCTCTGGCCAACGGGGAGACTGGTCCTGTCCCTGAAGAACTTCCTGGGGTGGGGAGAGTGTTCTTGGCCCATGGAGGGACACAGGAAATGGAGCAGGGGCATTCCCCGACCCCCTTGACCCTCTGGTTAGTCTGTGAGGGCTAGTCCCCTCTGCTGGGGCTGCTCCTCCTCTGTGCGACCTCTCTCTCCCTGGCACATCCCAGCTTGTGCCCAGGGGCCTCCTTCACTCTCCCTTCCTTCCACAGGGCCTCAGGATCACCCAGTGTAGCCTGTTTGGGCTCTGGGACAGAGGGCAATGGGAGTTTCTCTGTTTTGGTGGCTGGCCTGCAGAGTGGTAGACCTTTTGTTGGTGAGGTCCCTGGTGAACGGGGAGCCTGGTCCTGTTCCTGAAGACCCTTCTGAGTGGTGAGAGGGATCTCAGCCCACGGTGGGAGCCAGGAAACGGAGCGAAGGCATCTTGTAAGTGGGGCCCCTGGCCAGCAGGAAAACCTGATCCTGCTTTAAAAGACCCATTAGATAGTATCGATAGGAGGAGATGGGCAGGTGCCAAGGCAAGAATTCACCCAAAAATCTGAAAAACAACATGAAAACACCAGAACCCAATGATCTTACAACAGAAGGACTTGAACACTCTAACACAGAATAAGGGGAAAAATTTGACTTTATGAAAGCAATAGAGTCCCTTAAACAACATGTAAAAAATGCCCTTATAGAAATGGATTAGAAGTATAACAAAAAGTTTGAAGAAATGAATAAATACGTAAATGATACCCTGGGAAACCAAGAAAAAACAATCAAACAGGTAATGGAAACAGTTCAAGAATTGAAAACTGAAATGGAAGCAAGGAAGAAAACACAAACTGAGGACCAGCTGGATATGGAAAATCTAGGTCAATGAGCAGAGACTACAGAAACAAGCATAATCAATAGAATACAAGAGATAGAAGAAAGAATCTCAGATTCTGAGGACACAGTAGAGAAAATAAACTCACCGATCAAAGAGAACAGTAAAGCCAACAAATTCTCATCACAAAACATTCAGGAAATATGAGACACAATAAAAAGACCAAACCTAAGATTAATAAGGATAGAAGAAGGAGAAGAGTTACAGCTCAAAGGCCCAGAAAATATTTTTAACAAAATTATGGAAGAAAACTTTCCCAACATAAAGAAAGATATTCCTTTGAATATTCAAGAAGCATACAGAACACCAAACAGACTGGATCAAAAAAAATCCCCTTGCCATATAATAATCAAAACACAAAATATACAAATTAAAGAAAGAATATTAAGAGCTGCAAAGGGAAAAGGGCAAGTAACTTATAAAGGTAAACTGATCAGACTTACACCAGATTTCTCTATGGAAACCATGAAATCCAGAAGGTCCTGGATAGAGGTACTGCAGAAACTAAGAGACCATGGATGCAAACCCAAGCTACTATACCCAGCCAAGCTATCATTCACTATCAATGGAGAAAACAGTACATTCCAGGATAAGAACAAATTTAAACAATATGTAGACACAAATCCAGCCCTACAGAAAGTAATAGAAGGAAAATCACAACCCAAGGAATCCAACATAGCCAACACTGCCTACAATAACTCAGGCATCTAGCAACCCTTCACCAGCATGACTCAAAGAAGGGAGACATACAAACTCTACTTACAAAAACAATAGGAATAACCAGAGTAAACAACCACTGGTCATTAATATCACTTAATATTAATGGTCTCAATTCACCTATAAAAATGCACAGGCTAAGAGATTGGATATGAAAACAGGATCCAACATTCTGTTGTTTGCAAAAAACACATCTCAACCACAAAAACAGGCATCTACTTAGAGTAAAGGGTTGGGAAAAGGTTTTTCAAGCAAATGGTCCTAAGAAAAAAGCAGGTGTGGCCATATTAATTTCTAACAAAACTGATTTCAAACTAAAGTCATTCAGAAGAGATCGAGATGGACACTTAATACTCATAACAGGAACAATTAATCAGGATGAAGTCTAAATCCTGAATATCTATGCCCCTAATATAAAAGCACTCACTTATGTAAAAGAAATATTACTAGAACTTAAGGCAGACATAAAACCACACACACTAGTAGTAGGAGACTTGACCACACCTCTCTCACCAATGGACAGGTCAATCAGACAGAAACCTAATAGAGAATTAAGAGAATTGTTGGAGGTAATGAAGCAAATGGACTTAACAGACATCTATAGAACACGCCACCTAATAGGGAAGAATATACCTTCTTCTCTGCAGCTCATGGAACCTTCTCGAAAATTGACCACATACTCGGAAACAAAGGAAACCTCCACAGACACAAAAAATACCGATGTCCACCTGTGTCTTATCAGATCACCACGGATTAAAGTTAGAAGGCAACAACAATGCTACCCCCAGAAAGCCGACAAACTCATGGAAACTGAACAGTCAACTACTGAACCACACCTGGGTCAAGGAAGAAATTAAGAAAGAAATTAAAGTCTTCCTTGAATTTAATGAAAATAAAGAGACAACATACTCAAACCTATGGGACACGATGAAAGCAGTGCTAAGAGGAAAGTTCATAGCACTAAGTGCCCACTTAAAGAAAACGGAGAAAGCATACATTGGGGACTTAACAGCACACCTGAAAGCTCTAGAAAAAAAAGAAGCAGACGTGCCCAGGAGGAGTAGAAGACTGGAATTAATCAAACTGAGGGTGGAAATCAACAAAATAGAAACTCAGAAAACAGTCCAAAGAATCAATAAAACAAAAAGTTTGTTCTTGGAGAAAATCAACAAGATTGACAAACCCCTATCCAAATTAATTAAACGACAGAGAGAGAACACGCAAATAAATAAGATCAGAAATGAAAAGGGGGACATAACCACAGACACAGAGGAAATTCAGAGAATCATTAGATCTTACTACAAAAGTCTGTATACCACAAAACTGGAAAATGCAAAAGAAATGGACATTTTTTTTAGATAAGTACCATATACCAAAGCTAAACCAAGACCAGGTGAACGATCTAAATAGACCTGTTAGTGGCGAAGAATTAGAAACTGTTACAAAAACCTCCCTTCCAAAAAAAGCCCAGGACCAGATGGTTTCAATGCAGAATTCTACCAGAACTTCCAAGAAGAGCGAATACCTATACTCCTTAATATATTTCACAATATAGAAACAGAAGGATCATTGCCAAATTCCTTTTATGAAGCTACAGGTACCCTGATACCAAAACCACACAAAGACCCAACCAAGAAAGAGTATTACATGCCTATATCACTCATGAACATCGATGCAAAAATTCTCAATAAAATACTGGCAAACCGAATACAAGATCACATTAGAAAAATTATCCATTATGATCAAGTAGGCTTCATCCCAGAGATGCAGGGCTGGTTCAACATATGCAAATCTATCAATGTAATCCACCATATTAATAAACTGAAAGAAAAAAAAAACTTATGATCATTTCATTAGATGCTGAAAAAGCATTTGACCATATTCAACACCCCTTTATGATAAAGGTCTTGGAGAGATTAGGGATACAAGGGTCATACCTAAATATAATAAAAGCTATTTACAGCAAGCCGACAGCTAACATTAAATTAAACGGAGAAAAACTCAAAGCCATCCCACTAAAATCATGAACACGACAAGGCTGTCCATTCTCTCCATACCTCTTCAATATAGTGCTTGAAATTCTAGTGATAGCAATAAGACAACATAAGGGGATCAAGGGGATTCGTATTGGAAAGGAAGAAGTTAAGCTTTCGTTATTTGCAGATGATATGATAGAATACATAAGCGACCCCAAAAACTCTACCAAAGAACTCCCACAGCTGATAAACACCTTTAGTAATGTGGCAGGATACAAGATCAACTTCAAAAAATCAGTTGCCTTCCTATACACTAAGGATAAAGAAGCAGAGAGGGAAATCAGAGAAGCATCACCTTTCACGATAGCCACAAATAGCATAAAATATCTTCGGGTAACTCTGACCAAGGAAGTGAAAGATCTATTTGGCAAGAATTTTAAGTCTTTGAAGAAAGAAATTGAAGAGGACACCAGAAAATGGAAGGATCTCCCTTGCTCTTGGATTGGGAGGATCAACATAGTAAAAATGGCAATTCTACCAAAAGCAATCTATAGATTCAATGCAATCCCCATCAAAATTCTTCACAGATCTGGAGAAGACAATAATCAACTATATATGGAAAAACAAAAAACCCAGGATAGCCAAAACAATCTTATACAATAAAGGATCATCTGGAGGCATTACCATCCCTGACTTCAAACTCTATTACAGAGCTACAGTATTGAAAACAGCTTGGTATTGGCATAAAAACAGAGAAGTCAACCAATGGAATCAAATAGAAGACCCGGACTTTAACCCACAAACCTATGAACACCTGATTTTCGATAAAGGATCTAAAAGTATACAATGGAAAAAAGAGAGCATCTTCAACAAATTGTGCTGTCAAAACTGGATGTCAATGTGTAGAAGAATGAAAATAGATCCATATCTATCACCATGCACAAAACTCAAGTCCAAATGGATTAAAGACCTCAATATCAGTCCGAACACACTGAACCTGATAGAAGAGAAAGTGGGAAGTACTCTACAACACATGGGCACAGGAGACCGCTTCCTACATATAACCCCAGCAGCACAGACATTAAGGGCATCATTGAATAAATGGGACTTCCTGAGACTGAGAAGCTTCTGTAAAGCAAAGGACACTGTCGCTAAGACAAAAAGGGAACCCACTGACTGGGAGAAGATCTTCACCAACCCTGCAACTGACAAAGGTCTGATCTCCAAAATATATAAAGAACTCAAGAAACTAGACCGTAGAAGGCTAATCAACCCAATTATAAAATGGGGCACTGAGATGAACAGAGAATTCTCAACAGAAGAAATTCAAATGGCCAAAAGACACTTAAGGTCATGCTCAACTTCCTTAAGGATCAGGGAAATGCAAATCAAGACAACTTTAAGATACCATCTTACACCTGTCAGAATGGTTAAAATAAAAAACACCAATGATAGCCTTTGCTGGAGAGGTTGTGGAGAAAGGGGTACACTCATCCATTACTGGTGGGAATGCAAACTTGTGCAACCACTTTGGAAAGCAGTGTGGCAGTTTCTCAGGAAATTCGGGATCAACCTACCTCTGGACCCAGCAATACCACTCTTGGGAATATACCCAAGACATGCCTTATCATACAACAAAAGTATATGCTCAACTATGTTCATAGCAGCATTGTTTGTAATAGCCAGAACCTTGAAACAACCTAGATGCCCTTCAATGGAAGAATGGATAAAGAAAGTATGGAATATATACATATTAGAGTACTACTCAGCAGTAAAAAACAATGACTTCTTGAATTTTGCATGCAAATGGATGGAAATAGAAAACACTATCCTGAGTGAGGTAAGCCAGACCCAAAAAGAGGAACATGGGAAGTACTCACTCATATTTGGTTTCTAGCCATAAATAAAGGACATTGAGCCTATAATTCATGATCCTAGAGAAGCTAAATAAGAAAGTGAACCCAAAGAAAAACATAGGCATCCTCCTGAATATTAAACTTCATCAGGCGATGAAAGGAGACAGAGACAGAGACCCACATTGGAGCACCGGACTGAAATCTCAAGGTCCAAATCAGGAGCAGAAGGAGAGAGAGCACGAGCAAGAAACTCAGGACCGCGTGGGGGGCACCCACACACTGAGACAATGGGGATGTTCTATCGGGAACTCACCAAGGCCAGCTGGCCTGGGTCTGAAAAAGCATGGGATAAAACCGGACTCGCTGAACATAGCGGACAATGAGGACTACTGAGAACTCAAGAACAATGGCAATGGGTTTTTGATCCTACTGCACGTACTGGCTTTGTGGGAGCCTAGGCAGTTTGGATGCTCACCTTACTAAACCGGGATGGAGATGGGGGGGCCTTGGACTTCCCACAGGGCAGGGAACCCTGATTGCTCTTCGGGCTGACAATGGAGGGGGACTTTATTGGGGGAGGGGGAGGGAAATGGGAGTGGGTGGTGGGGAGGAGGCATAAATCTTTAAAAAATTAACAAATAAATTAAAAATTTAAAAAAAAGAATTTTTCTCCTTTACCTCTTAAAGCGTTTGACTTCAACTTGGGTTTTAGGCAGTTGCTGAGAAGTATCAAAACTTATTATTTGTTTGACCAGAATAGTTGCCCTATTTGATTTTCCAATAATGCTCTCTGAACAGTTTCCTTAATACTTTTTAAAGATGTGTGGTACTGCTGTAGAATATAATGTAAGACAGGAATTACAGTTATCGTTTCAGATGAGGTGTGTTGAAAGAGGTCAGAATGACGCAGTTGGCCAGTTTTAGAACTCGCCTCCTCATTATTACCATCTGTGTCAACTTGGAGCCTCCAGGACTAAGGGACAAGAAAAATGAGTTTGTTCTTGTGTTGTGGTGAATTGCTTTTATTATGATTTTTAACCCTGCTATGAACACTCACTAGTTGAATAACACTGAAATATTGGTCCAAGATATTAATAGATATCACTTTTGATAGCTGTATTTTCAATTAATATTCAAATCCCTATTTTGCCCCCAATTAATTTATGTGTTTCTTGAGAGAAGTCGTGATAAGATTTTTAGTTGAATATAGTGAAATTTGCAGTAATACAATTATATTGAGTATATTATTACTGGCCAAAGAAAATCTGTATTCGTTTTTATGACAAAGTACATTGGCAGTAGATAGGGGCATGAGCAAGTCCTCCTCAGTAACCTATATGGAGTACTGAGATTGCCAAACTATTTGGAAGGAACCTTACTCATTTCAGGGAAATTATGTGGGTCACAGTCAACCACAAAATGAAGAAAGCAAAAATGCTGTAAGTTGGTTTTTAGGTTTTTCTTGTATTTATAAGAAAATGCCATCATATAAAGAATTTATTGAACATACTGTAGAACATACTGGAAAACATCAAATAGGCATGTATATAATAGGGATATGATGGCTAAATTGAGTTGTTTCATTTTTAAAATATACACTAAAGCATTTTGATTAATCAAAATTGGAAGACTTTTTTTTAGCACTACATTAAAGGAATCAAACCTTGAAACATGAAAAATATCTGAGTGTTATTTAGAGGTACTTACACATCTTGTATCTTGGAATAACTGTTTTTCAAGTGGTGGTACTTTTGAGATGTGATCATCACATCATAGCTGGAAGTGTTATTAGTAGGTGAGAGACAGAAAAAATGGGTTGGTATGTTAGTCATTTATGTATTTATTTTTATTGAGCTCTAAATTTTTCTCTGCTCTCCTCCGTGCCGCTCCCCTCCCCTTCAACCCTCTCCCAAGTTCCCCATGCTTCCAATTTACTCAGGAGATCTTGTCTTTTTCTACTTCCCGTGTAGATTAGATCCATGCATGTCTCTCTTAGGGTCTTCATTGTTGTCTATTTCTCTGGGATTGTGATTTGTGGACTAGTTTTCTTTGCTTTATGTTTTAAAGACACTTATGAGTGAATGCATGTGATAATTGTCTTTCTGGGTCTGGGTTACCTCACTCAAACTGAGTTTTCTAGCTCTATCATTTGCCTGAAAAATTCAAGATATTGTTATTTTTTCTGCTGTGTAGTACTCTATTGTGTAAACATACCATGTTTTCCTTATCCATTCTTCATTCAAGGGCCATTTAGGTTGTTTCCAAGTTCTGGCTATGACAAACAATGCTGCTATGAACATAGTTGAGCATATGTCCTTGTGGCATGATTGAGCATCCTTTGGATATATACCCCAAAGTGGTATTGCTGGGTCTTGAGGAAGGTTGTTTCCTAATTACCACACTGACATCCAAAGGGGACGGACCAGCTTGTGTTCCCACCAGCAATACAGGAGTGTTCCCTTTACCCCACAACCTCTCCAGCATAAGTTGTCATCAGTGTTTTTGATCTTGGCCATTCTTACAAGTGTAAGATGGAAACTCTGAGTTGTTTTGATTTGCATTTCTCTGATAACTAAGGATGTTGATTGTTTCCTTAAGTGTCTTTCAGCCATTTTTAGGTTCCTCTGTTGAGAGTTCTCTGCTTAGGTCTATACTACATTTTTTATTGGATTAGTTTGTTCTTTTGTTGACCAATTTCTTGAGTTCATTGTATATTTTGGAAATCAGACCTCTGTCTGATGTGGGGTTAGTGAAGATCATTTTTCATTCTGTAGGCTGTTGTTTTGTTGACCATGTCCTTTCCTTTACAAAAGCTTTCAGTTTCAGGAGGTCCCATTTATTAATTGGTTTTTTTTTGTTTTTTTTTTTTTTTTGGTTTTTCGAGACAGGGTTTCTCTGTGGCTTTGGAGCCTGTCCCGGAACTAGCTCTGTAGACCAGGCTGGTCTCGAACTCACAGAGATCCGCCTGCCTCTGCCTCCCGAGTGCTGGGATTAAAGGCGTGCGCCACCACCGTTTCTCTCAGTGTCTGTGCTACTGGGGTTATATTTAGGAAGTGGTCTCCGTGCTGATGCACTCAAGTGTACTTCCCACTTTCTCTTCAATGAGGTTCAGTGTGGCTGGCTGTATGTTGAGGTCTTTGATCCTTGAGTTTGTACTTGAGTTTCTTTCATGGTGATAGATATGAATCTATTTTCATTCTTCAACATGTTGATATTCAGTTATGCCAGCACCATTTGTTAAATATGTTTTCTTTTTTCCATTTGATATTTTTTGCTTCTTTGTCAAAAATCAGGTGTTCAAAGGTGTGTGGATTATTATATTATTTGGGTCTTCAATTCAGTTCCGTTGGTCTTCCTGTCTGATTTTATGCCAGTACCAGGCTGTTTTCAGTACTGTAGCTCTGTAGTAGAGTTTGAAGTCAGGGATTGTGATGCCTCCAAAGGTTGCTGTATTGTACAGGACTGTTTTGGCTATCCTTAGATTTTGCTTTTCCATATGAAGTTGAGTATCATTCTTTTGAGGTCTGTGAAGAAATTTGCTGGGACTTTGATGGGTATTGCATTGAGTCTGTAGGTTGCTTTTGGTAAGATTGCCATTTTTACTATGTTAATTCTACCTACCCAAGAGCATAGGAGATCTTTCCACTTTCTGGTATCTTCTTCAATTTCTTCCTTCAAAGATTTATAGTTCTTGTCATACAATTCTTCTACTTGCTTGGTTAGAGTTACTCCGAGATATTTTATGCTATTTGTGGTGATTGTGAAGGGTGAGGTTTCTCTGATTTCTTTCTTGGCCTATGTATCATCTGCGTACAGGAGCGCTACTGATTTTTTTGAGTTAATATTGTATCATGCTACATTACTGAAAGTGTTTATGAGTTGTAGAAGTTCCTTGGTAGAATTTTTGGGGTTGCTTATGTAAACCATCATATCATCAGCAAAGAGTGAGAGTTTGACTTCTCACATATTCATAGCTTATGAACCCAATGAATCATATGAAATATGGAGCATGTCATGTGATTGATAAGTTTGTCTATCTTGTAGGTCTATGGATCTGTAATAATTTAACTTTGATGGATACTTTACTCAAATTTGCAAAATGACTCTTGTTATAAAGATATTGTATTGGTTAGTTTTATTGTCAATTTGAGACAAATTAGGGTCATCTGGGAAGAGGAATTCTCAATTTATAAATATGTTTATCAGATTGTCCTGCAGTCAAGACATATATTTATTAGTGATTGTTGTGGAAGGTATCATCCTGTTGTGGATAGTGTCAACCCTAGACAGTTGGTCTCAAATCATACAAAAAAGTTTATTAAGTAAGCCATTGGTGCAAGCTGTCAAGCAGCATTGTTCCATGCTCTCTATTTTAGCCCTTCCTCCAGGTTCCTGTCTTTGAGGCATAATAGATTATTGTTGATACATGTAAATGCTTTCCTCTCCATGTTGCTTATGGATTTGGTGTTTATCATAGCACAAAGTGAACTGAAACAGAAAGTGGTACCAGAATCATTGTTTTGACAGACCTTTTCAGGAGGATTGCCAAAGTATTTGAATTTGAGCTTGAAAAACAGTTGATTAGAGATTGTCTGTTCTGTGTTGGGAGGTAGGAATGCTGAGAGAATATGTGATGGAAGCCTGGCATATGAAGTTTCAGAGGGTATTATAAATACCTTAGGGCCATTTATGTGATATTTTTCATTAAAAATATGTGATCTGGTCATCTGGAGCTAACATAACCATCTCTGATTAATAATGGACTTGAACCGTGGAAGTGCAACATTTGCTGTTCTAGAAAAATCGATGTTAGTTATCTAGGGCTGAAAATCACCCATGATTAAGAAGAGACAAACACAATCATGTTGTAATCTTTTGGGAAGTATTTCATCAGAATCTGAATACAGAGTTGTGGTCCAAGTGAGCCAATAATACATCTAAAGTTGGTAGTTCAGTTTAGTAATATGAGAAAGTCCCTCACATGGTAGTGGTTTTGAAAACATGGAAGCTGCCAGATTGAAGTGGTTAATGAGAACAGCTGAGAGTTGACATTATAAAAGGCTAGAAGAAGCCATAGGTGAAAGTACATCCACAGTTGCAATAAAGACTCTAGTACATCAGAGACATGAGGTCAGTTTGCTGACTACTAAGAACAACAGTAAGTTTAGAGTGTAGTTTTCTGAAATGACAGGACAATCTGTTTGCCCCGTGAATGGGAAAATCAGAGAAGTGGGACTGTCTTTCCATTTTGATCCCAGAAGACCATGAATTCCAGATGTCAGACATTAGGCTATTTACACTGTTGGTGTTTGTTTTTCTTTGATTTGATTATGACTGGGCCCTGATTATTTTTTCTTTGAATAAGACATAAAATATATAACTTAATTTTGATGTTGCCAGAGAGCACAACTGAGACTTCAGGTGCTCAAGGAGGGGTTGGATGTCTTAAATGGAACTTGGATATTTAAAGTGTTAGAATTTAGGATCAGGGCATTTGATACTGCTCTATATTGTGACAGTAACATAAAATCTGAAAGGTAATCAGAAAGGAAATTTTATGGGTCAATCAATAATGATATGTTTATGTGCCAAGTTTATAAGGGGTTAATTGTACCAGTTATATTGTTGTTGTTGTTGTTGTCAAATTGACACAATCAAGTGTAACATGGGAAGACGGAATCTTAACTGACAAAATGCCTTAATCAGATCGACCTCTAGACAAGCCCAGGGGACATTTTTTTTTGATTATGAATGATATGTCACAGCATAGTCTACTGTGAGTAGTGTTACCCCTTTGCTGGTAGCCCTGAGTTGTATAAGAATGCCTGGTGAGGAAGCTATGAAAATCAAGCCAATAAGCAGTTTTCTCTCTACTGTCTTTATTCCAGTGCCAGTCTCAAGATTTTTACTTTGAGTTCCTGCCTTGGTTTCTCTCAATAATGAACTATGATCAGACTAAGACAAATAATATCTTTTCTCAGCAAGATGCTTATGGCCATGGTATTTATCACAACAATAGAAAACAAACTAAGACAGCTGTGAGTAATTTCTGTGTCCTCTCTAGATAAATGCCAAGTAAATAAAAATGGCATAAGCACTTGATGAGTCTTTTTTCCTTCCCATTCAGCTTCCAACATCTCTCAACATATTCACTTCTGCATACACTCATATTTAAAAGGTCCTTTCTTTACTCCATGAAGCCTCCTTTTGAACCTTATGCACAAAATAAGTATAAAGAAACAAACCTGGAGCAACAGTGTAGAGAGAAACTCAGTTTATTCTTTATCATTCATAGCATTAATCTTACTACTATGAAGTCAAGATTAAGAAAGAATATGACATAAACTTGCTAGGAATATGTTTTATTACCATTGACTATTAAAGCAGCTGTTTCAGCCAATGACTTAGTAGAGTAAAGCCAGTTGGGAAATCCTAACAGAGATATAGAGAGAAAGTAGGCAGAGTCAGAGAACACCATGTTGATGTGGGATTTCCCTCTGTATGCTATGAATGTTTTATTACTATTGGTTATTAAAGAAGTTGTTTTTGCCAATGGCTTGGCAGAGTAAAGCTGGGTGGAAAATCCAAACAGAGATATAAAGAGAAAATAGGCAGAGTTGAGGAGACACCATATAGATGACAAAGAAGAAAGACACAAGCCATCAGTCAGAAACTTACTGATAGGCCATAGCCTCATGGCTAAAGATGGATACTCCAATGATACAAAAGAACTTTGGGTCACTGTCCATGTAGTGAGATATCTCTGCTAATTCTAGAGTTTTGGAAGTTGCTTACAAAGCACTTTCTGTTTACTTAAGTATATTATATCCTCTGGGTTCTTTGTTGAAGTTAAAGAATAGATAGTTATTATTATACTTTTTTAGTTATGATAAAAAATAAAGTAGATACAAATATTATAACTGCAATTCTGGCTTGATATTTATTTTGTATATGTAATTTTGCTATGTTCAAGTTAAAACTTTTCTTTCTATTTAGAAAGAAAAGGGGAAATGATGATGGATTCCCCTCTGTATGCTATGAATATGTTTTATTACCATTGGTTATTAAAGAAGATGTTTTGGACAATGGTTTAGTAGAGAAAAGCATGTTGAAGAGGAGGTGCTGCTTGTTGGTTCCTGGCTGCCTGGCTAGCTTAGACATGAAATAATCACACAGAAACTATATTATTTAAATCATTGCTTGGCCCATTAGCTCTAGCTTTTTATTGGCTAACTCTTACATATTAATTTAATCCATCCCCATTTATCTGTGTATTGCCACGTGACAGTGGCTGACCGGCAAAGTTTTAGCATGCCTGACTCTAGTGGTGGCTCCATGGCATCTCTCTGACTTCATTCTTCTTTCTCCCAGCATACAGCCTAGCTTTCCTTGCCTAGTTCTGTTCTTCCATATCATATAAAGCAGTTCTTTATTTATTAACCAATAAAAGGAACACATAGACAGAAGTACCTCCCACACAGGCAGGAAATCTAAACAGAGATATAGAGAGAAAATAGGCTGAATCAGAGTGATGCCATGTATCTGCCAAAGGAGTAACAAGCCAGCACAGGTCAGCCACAGCCTAGTGGCAATACACAGATTAATAGAAGTGGGTTACTTTAAGATGTAAGAGTTAGCTAGAAATATGCCTAAGTTAATAGACTAAACATTGTTATACTTAATATAGTTTCTGTATGATTATTTGGGTCTGAGCAGCCAGGAAATTAATGAGTAGTTTCTGACTACATGCACCTATGTGCATACCTTAACACAATACATATGTGTATTGCATATGTGCTTACAAGCATGCACATGGAGATACAAATCTTTTCAATAGTCAAGCCTGAGTTTCTAGTTTTGAGGCATTAAATTTCAAAAAATGAGGGAAATTTCCCTCTTACCTCAGAGTAGTTCTGTCTTTGCCCATGCGTTCATGGGACCAGGTACTGAGAATTCATAAAATCTACTGACTGTTTCTAGTTTTGAGATAGAATTTTGGTGAGCTATGCACCTGCACTGCACTCACACTGAAAGGACAGAGTTAGAATGTGCTTCTTTGAATAATTTCTGGAAATAATAACTAAAACATAATCCGAATAAAGATGAAATATATTGCAAATTTCTCCACAGCATGTGAATTTGCCTCTTTTCATTTTTAATTGATTACAACTTAGTGAATTCTGGTTTTTACACATAACTGTTTCTCTCTGTATTGGATGTTACCATCTCAGTAACTTTTATCTCTGTTCATTTCCTCTGACTCACTCTGAATTTTTATATCTTAGTCTCTTTCAATAACTGTGTTTTTGGTTTAAATCTCTCCTTATTGCTTTATTTATTAGAGGTTTGAGTAAAATCCATTTCTATCATCCTGGTGGATACCATTTGATTTGCTGTTATTGTACAACCATTGTGTAACTCTTCTCTCATCTGTCAGTTCAATGATAAAAATGTTAATTATTCTCTCTGAACATTTGGTCCTTAACTTATGTTATGCTTTTTGTAACTAAATAAACTCAATTTATTGAAAATTTCATAAGTTCAAAGGAAAGTTTGTATACCTAACTTATACAGAGGCAAGATTGTTGTTCTTTACACATATTCAGGATATTTATATTAACTTCCTGCTTTGAAGGACTTTTTGTTTTCTCATTCCTTCCAAGAAGCCAAGGTTATAACCTTCCATAACTGGAAACTGTGGGGAAAATGTTTATATACATTTATAAATTAATATTTTTCTGCAATACAAATATTGTTGGCTACAACTAATGGAAGATAATTCTTATCAAGACATTTTGTTTTTCTGAATAGAAAGTTAGGCAGATGTACACAGGCTTAAGCCATACAGTTGTCACCCGCATTCAGAGGGACTAGTTTGGCCCTATGCTTGTTCCTTCCCAGTCCAGCTGGAGTTGGTGAGCTCCCATTAGCTCAAGTAAACTGTTTCAGTGGATGAACCCTTCACAGTCTTGACCTCTTGGCACATATTCTCATTCCTTCCACTCTTCAACTGGACCTTGGGAGCTCAGTCCAGTGCTCTGATATGGGTCTCTGCCTATGTCTCCATCTGTTGTTAGATGAAGGTTCTATGGTGATATTTAAGATAATCATGAGTCTGACTACATGGCAAGGTCAGTTCGGGTACCCTCTCCTCTATTGCTTAGGGTTGTAGTTGGGGTCATTTTTGTGGATTCCTGGGGAATTTTCTAGAGCCAAGTTTCTTGCTAATTCTTACCCTCTCTTAGGATTAGACGGGAGTGGAGTGGGAGGGTGTGTAGAGGGAATGGGAAGATGAGAGGGAGTGGGAATTTGGATTAGTGTTTTTTAAAAATAATCCAATAAATTAAAAATATAAAATTGCAAATGATAAAAAGAAGTAGAACATTTTAATAACAACATCTTTAGAAGAATTATTAACTCCAGAAGATCAGACTGAGTGAGGAAGTAGTAAGAAGATAATAAAATATGGGAGACATCATGTGGATGGGAAGTAACATAGATATATGCACTTGGGAAAGATAGGAAAAGACCAAAAGGGTTTAAAGGAAGTGCTTTTGTGTGCTGTAGGAGTAATTTCCTCACATGTCTTCCATAATTTTTTAAAATTTATTTAACTTTCCAATAAAGCCTGAAAGCCTGGAAGTATGTATGTATGACTATCATATGTATACATGTAAAACAAGTTTTATAGTAATTTTTTAAAGAACAAAATTAAAATAAACCAAGTTTGAGAAAATACAGGGCATTACAACATTTCTTAACAGTATATTGGGAATGAAAGAAAGGATGAGTACAATGAGGAAAGGAAATATTTTATGTAAGCAAAACTAAGAACCTTCAAAATTAATATCAACAATCAGGCTGAAGACTGAATTAACTCACAGTACTGTGAAGGATAAACACTTTACAAAACAAACACAAACATGGTTTTTAGAAATATTATACTTTAAAAGAAAATAAAACCCCATAAACTACAAGATAATTCACTTTTAAAAGGTAGAGAAAGAGTGAATAACCATATCCTAAGAAAAACTTAAAATAAAATTGGTATGACTAATTTATTATACACACCAAAATACCCAAAGGAAAAGATTTATTTAGGCTCATAGATTCAGAAGTTTTAGTCCCTGAAAACCGCAGCTCTGTTGTTTATAGTTCTGTGGTTAGGTAAACCAGTTGTACATTAAACTTATGCTTCATCATAAGGGATTTCTAATCTCCAATCCATTTCCTATCTCTATGAGTTTCTTTATCTGAGATATTTTATATTAGTGAGATTATTTAAATCTTGCTTATCTCACTTTGATAGATTTAAACATAACATGCATATGAACTTCACTGTTTTTTTTAAGTAATGTATCTATACATCTATCTCAATGTATAAATGCAGTATATATTATTGATCTATTCATCTCAGGGCTAAAACTTATTGTGCCTCGAACCCTTGCCTGTTATGAATTATAAACACCATAAATTAGGCATGTGCTTGAACCTCATTGCTAATTATTTAATTGTTAATCTAAGAGAGAGGATACTAGGACATGAGCAACATATGATCATCCTATATTTAATATTTGTGATAACTACTACAAGCTACATTCCATTGAACTTTTACCATTTGACATTTTCACCAGCTGTGTCTGGAATTTATCTTTTGAATAGTTATGTCACTTTATTCTTATCAGTACATATTGTTTTTCTTATTTTTCCCAATTCTTGTTACCTTGGTAGCAATGAGGTAGCATATCATTTACCCTTGTTTTTTTTATTGTATAACTAATGATGATGAATGTATTTATGTGCAATGATAATTCATGTTTTCTTTGGAGAAAAATCCACTCAATTCTGTTGTCAGTATTTTAATAATGTTATTTGTGATTATCTGTTTGTAATTTTCATATTTACATAATTTTATTATTAAAATTCTATCACATATTTCAATATATTACTTTTCATTCTGTAGATATTTTATTGTCTCAATGGTGTATTTGATGCACAAAATACTTTAATGTTGATAAACTTCATTTTGATTGTCTTTTATAATCATACTTTGTGAGTCATATCAATCAACTATCAAACCCCATACCAGGAAGACTCACTATATACTTTCTAAGAGATTTGTATACTTCCTTCTTAAATTTAAGACACTGGCTCATTTTCTGGTAATGTGTTATGTTGTGAAACACAATTGTTTGTGAAAATTCACTTATGTCTTCACCATCACTGCAAAATAATTCCTTCTCCCAGTAAATCTACTTTAAGTCTTGTGGAAGGGGTGTGACATGTATATTCCATTTATAGCTGAGCACTCTGATGTTTCTTATTTGCTATATTCTGACCAGTCATGATTCTCTGTTTTGATCACCTTCTACTTCAAAAAGAAATTTTTTTTAATTAAACTTGAAAGAATCCCCAAGAGCTTACAATTTTATTCTCTGTCTCTTTATCTAGTTTGGGTGTAAGAATAATGGTCATGTCATAGTATTCCTTAGGGGATTGTTCTTCTATTTTGGAAGACATTGAGAAGAAACAGTGAAAATTCTTTTCTGGAATATTTAGTAAAATTCTAATGTGAAAAGATTTGTTTCTAGGGTTTTCTTTGTGCAGGAGTATGTTTTACTGGTTGAAATAATTTCCATGTTATAGGACAAATAAAGTTTTTTTTTTGAATGTCTCAATCACATTGTGGAGTTCATATGTATCAGAAATCTATTTTATCTAGACTATCTAATTTAAGGGTGCATAAGTATTCATAGTCTTGTCTTTAAAAATAAAGTTTAATCTAAGTAAAGACAGTGTAAAATGTGGAGTTAACACTTTGAAAAGAAAAAGTGCTGCACCATTATTTTTATCCTAACTCCATTTCAACTTTCACTGAACCTTTTCTACTCTTAGCTGTCCTGATAAGCAAGTGTCATAAGTAATATCAATTTTTATAATCTAAGTTTTAAAATTGTTGCAAAAATTATGGCTACTTAAAGACTTGTGAAAGTTTTTTGCAAGATAATACAGTAAGAAATTCTCACATTTAATCATTATTTGACATTCATAAGCCTGTGCCAAGTTTCTGTGGTAAAAATATAAAATCCACAGTTAAAGGCATTTTATGCTGTTATATACTTTTTCTAAACCATGTAGATTATACTTAATCTAGAATTAATGTACTTAACTTCACCATTTGATTATATGCTATGTACTGCTTTTAGTATATTCACACATATTCAGAGTTTCATTGTTTGATCACACTAGACAACCTACACAAGAAAACATCAACATTGTGAATATAGGTATTTTTGTTATAGTAAATAAATCATAACACATTTTTATTTTTATTATGTTGAAACCATTACCTGATATAGAAATGGTAAAGCCACTTGTTACAAGTTTGAAAGAGTGGTGAAGGTTATATTGAAGCATGTATATCCAGGCATGTGTTTCTTCAGAAGAGGCTGGCCATGAGGGTCTGAGATTTATATGTTAGATATTCTGATATAATGATCCTTGCCCAGTTAGAGATTGTATTCACATTCTTAAAGCTGTCAACTGTAGAAAACTGTGAGTCTCTCAACTGCTCATACCCAAGGACACCAGCAAGTTTTCCACTCACTGCCAATCACTGAACTGGTTGATGACTCAGATTTTCTTTCCATCTCAACTTCTTTTATCTAAAGTAAGTCTAGGTGTCTGGAATTGTGAGCTCAGATTTTGTTTCTTTGTTACTGGAAATCCCCACTTCAGAGCCCTCACAACAAACCATTCAAGCCCTGTACTGGGAGAGTACACTTCACAGAAAAGCATGACTTCATTTTGGCATGATTCGTCTTCAAATCAGGTCAGTGGTTTAGATGTGAATGCCCGGATTGTTCATGGGCAGCGGATCAAATTAGACTTCCATTTATTTTAGGAAATTCATTATACCAATTATGATAGCCACAAAGGGATGCCTCATGAGCGGGAAGTGAGAATTGTAAGGACAGTGATAGTCATTGTTCAGTGTTTCATGAAAATTCTTGTTTGCTTTGCTCATTAAAGCCTGATTTAGTTTACAAAATATTAATATGATGGAGATTGAATATAAAAATAAAAACCACATTAAATCAAAACAAAATCACTGAATACATAGCATACTGATAATTTTAAATTAGTTATAAACTGAGGTTAACTCAAAATTTTTAAATGAAAGTGAAAATACTGTGTCCTCTTGCTGTCAGGTTCTTGTTTAGGGATTAAAGGTCTGGGCCTTTTATGCCTGTTTAGAAAATTCAACACTATATTTCTGAGTTTGGGGAAAAGGGCATCAAACTTAGATTCTGATACTTTTATGTCTAACTTTACTTTCTTTTTATTTTTTCCTATTGTGGGAACTCCAATGTCCCTAGCTTCTGGAAAGGTTTACTCATAGATAATCATGGAGTATATCCACCATTGTACTGATTCTATGCATAAATTCTTTGTAGCTACCTTTGTGAGTCATTATACCCAAGAAAGATCATGAATAACATATATTAGTTATCATGTTGCCATCTTTACAAAATACTTAGTAATATAACCAACAAAGAGTGCATTTTTGTAAAAATACTTTCTCTTTGTTATTGTTCACCATTTTCTGATCACTTTTAATAGTCTGGATCTGTAAATGGTACAAAAATTTAAAATATTTTTATGGAATATTCCCATGGTATCTTCTGGAGTTTATAGTTGTATACCTGGTTACTTTTACAGAGAAACGTGAACTATTTGGGGAGACAAAACAAACAAAAACCTTACTCACAAATCCACAGTATTCAAGAAGTTATTTTGAGACTGAAGAAGTTATTTATCTTTCTTGTTTTAAAAAGATTTAATTAACAATTTTAGAATCTTTGTGTTCACCAGATCGGTAACCTGAAGAAGAAAGTTTCTTAAGCACTATTCTCCTTTGGCTATTAAAATATTTAACCAAGGCAGATTTATACAATGATATATATTATTCTATTTGATTTCAGTTAATAAGGCTGTGTAAATTGTTTTTATAGCAGAACATTATTGAAATCATTTTATTGAAGTCTTCAGAAGCTTTAATATTGTATTGCAGTCTTTAAGTATATTAGTAGTATTTAAGGACAATCAGCTTCCACATTTCTAGATTAAATAAAGTTAGAGTTTTCCAAAGACAATGACATTGGCAATGACAAAATTGTCAGTCCATAGACAACCACTTACTGTGTTTCTCTCATGGGTGCAGTTGACGAGTAATCTTCCTCTTCTGTAACTATATTTATGAGTGAGTCATTTATAGTAGTCACTGAGATTTTCAAAGCCTTTACTTATTGACAAATAACCCATGGTTTCCATTGAGTGCATCTTTGAGTAATCTTTGGGAAATAGAAATTTGTTATAAAATATTGTATGTCTATGTCAGACCATAACCAGAAAGTATGTTTGCATGCATATCTTCAACTGCAGTAATTTTTAAAAGTTGAAATAGTTTCTTCTCTCATACAATATATAATGACCACGGTTTCCCATTCCTTAACTCCTCCCAGCTCCCATCAGCTCCCCTTTCCCTGATCTACTCTTCTTTTATTCTTCCTTCAGAAAAGTACAGGCCTACAGAGGACAACAACCAAACACAACAAAACAAGATAAAATAAGGCAAGCCTAAAGTCCTCATTTGAAGGCTAGATGAGGCAACCCAACAGGAGGAAAAGAGGAGTCCCAAAAGTAGGCAAAACTTTTTAAGAATATGCTAAAAATCCAGTCATCCTCTCATGTAGCCTTTAAAAATATAGGAAGTGAATGATAACTTTATACAAAGCAGACTTAGTGTCTGTGTTGTGCCTCTGCCCGTTCCTACCTCCAGCAAAGGAAGGCAGAGTGGGGAATGCAAAGTGATTATAATCATTTCATATGTAGAGACTAGGGTGTTGTGCCGTGATGGGCACGTTCTGTTAAGTGCTGTTTATAGAGTATGTATTCCAGAGAAGCAATAAAAAATATTAAGAGAGTCGGAATATAAAATAGTCCAAAAAGAAGTAGTATTTGCCTAGAGTAAAAAGCTAGAGAAAGAAAATAATCTGTTCACAAATGTCAGTTGGCTGACAATGTAGCTAAGGCAGAGAAACACCTTCTTCAATGCAAGCGTGTGCTCAGTAGCTTACCAAGAAGGACAAAGGCAGAAAGTGTAAGTTTATGTCAAGTTTATATATGTGACATTATATATTGTTTTCTAGGTCTTTGCTGATGAGAAAGATTTGAAAATTCCTTACAATTTAAATAAATTTGTGACATCTATAAAGTCTAGGTAATGAACATTTTAGATTTTCTGAGTCATGCTATGTCTACCACGTCTGACACAACAGAGAGTTTACAAATGAAAAGTCAGTGGCCAGGATGGCCAATATATTCAATGTGGCGAGATGTAGAATCATCTAGGAGGCGAGTCTCTGGGCATACTCTTAGTGAATACCATTATTAGGTAAATTCAACTGAGATGATCTACAGTTATGGGTAGCATCCTTCTGTAGACTTGGCTCCTGAAATCATTAATAAGAAAAGAGTGAGCTGAGAAAGAGTAATCCTTTCTTTCTACTTTCTGGGTATAAGCAGAATGAGAGCAGCTGTCTCCCACTCCTGCCTCCATGTTCTATCCACCATAAGGGACTGTATATTCACAAACTACAAGCCAGAGTACATAACTTCTTTCCTCAAATTACATTTAAAATGTATTTCATCAAAGCAACAAGACAAATAACTAATACAGTGCTGTTGCCTTTATACTTTATTTATTAATGCTAGGGAGTACATCAAACTTCACCAATGAACCACAACTTTTAGATTTCTGACTAGCCAGAGTATTCATATGATAAGTTAGATAAATATGAGTTAAGCTAATATAATCAACATTATTATACACTGGATTTTGGATTTAGTAAAAATAAGATTAAAGATTATTGAGATGACTTATGTTTTTTCGTCTATGACCTGATCATTTCACCCTTGTTCTCAGTGTCTTTTCTCACCCCAATCTTGCTGCTAGGGAGACATACAGATGAACAATAACCACAGACTGGGATGTAGTATGACTTTGTCTAATATATTCTCCCCTTAGCTATTGCCCACTGAATATTTATTCAATATCTCTACATTTCCTGTACAAGCAGCAGGAATTTGACACTACCTTAGACATTCAAAGGAAGACTCTAACAAGTTATTTACTAACGTAGTTGTGGCATGATTAAAGCTACAAGCGAATGGCAGAATGACAGAGAAGGTTTGATGGAGGAAGGTCATTGGTTAAAAAATAAAGAAACTGCTTGGCCCTCATAGGTTAGAACCTAGGTGGGTGGAGTAAACAGAACAGAATGCTGGGAGGAAGAGGAAGTGAGTTAAGATGCCATTTCCTCTCCTCTCTGGGGCAGACGCCATGCTCCCCTCTCCCGAGCAGACGCGATGAAGCAAGCCACCAGGTCAGACATGCTGAATCTTTCCCGGTAAGACTAGTGCTATACAGATTATTAGAGATGGGTTGATCGGGATATGAGAATTAGCCAGTAAGGGCTAGAGCTAATGGGCCAAGCAGTGTTTAAAAGAATACAGTTTGTGTGTCATTATTTTGGGGCATGAGCTAGCCAGGCGACCAGGAGCTGGGGCAGCAGGAACACAGCCCGCAGCTCCCAGAACAAAGGTTTTATCACTCAGTAAAAAATATCAGGCAGTCAAGGCAGTTGGATACAAGTGAAAGTGTAGTCAATGCTGGCCTTGCTTGATGTGGAAAAATGTGTTCAAATAATCATTTGTTATCAGAGGAATGTTGTTTTGGTATTTTGTTTCAGTGTCTATCAGAGGACACACACTAAATAACATGCCCTAAGATGCCTGCTTGAATTTGTCTAATTTTCTTTCTTTCTGAGCAGTTATCAATTAGAGATAGCTTGTGGATTAGGAAAGGGGGCTGTGTCTGTTTCACTCTCAGTGCTGAGACCCCCATATGGCTTAGAAATTTTCAGGTTCTGTGCATGAGCCACAATCTCTGTGAGTTCATATATGCATCAGGCTTATTGTGTCTAGAAGGCATTTGTTTTTCTTGATGCCTTCAATCCCCATTGGATCTTACAATCTTTTTATGTCCTTTTATGCAGGGTTCCCTGAATGGGATTTCTCCATCAAGTCCCTCTTCTCAGGGATAAGTTGCCTATTTTTGTTTGTGATTCAAAAGTACTGCAGTTGGTTGGGAAAGAAACTTGTAAAAGTTTTCTTTCTGTTTCCAGTACCTTTGACTCTGGCAGGAGACTCTCTTATGTAATTTCAAGCAAACATATTATGTTTTCAAGGTGAAAGAGATGTGACAATGTTTTTCAAACCAGTATATACCCTTAATATTATATCACCTAAAAGCATGAGGCACAAGAAACTGTTCTAAAAACTTTTTAAATGTTGATACTAAACATAAGCATGGAGCTGACCAAACATTAGTTCTGGAAGCTGGAATTTACTGAAGTGCAGTCTCTTTTTCAGGAAACTGAATATCAAACTAGTTTAACCCTTAAGATGGGAAACAATGGTTTGTCTTCATGCAGAAGTTGATTCCATCATTTTGGCTGGGAGATTTTAGCTGGAGAGACCTGGCCTTCAATGTTGCTCTAACATTTCTCCATCCAAAGAGGAATTTCAAATATTTCAGAAATGTACTGATACTGGTAATGACAGTGAGCCAATTTCAGCATGAAAGTCTATAGATCCAGATCCACGGCACTTTCCCATAAGGGAATTGTTTTCAGACTGGAGTTTTGGTCACACCCTCAGAAACTGCTCTAGGAAAGGTGTTTTTTCAGAAGATAAGTCTTAGCTTTCTTATGGCTCTCTGGATAGAGAATCAAACCTCCTCCCAGAACTACTACGTTGGAGGTCCCTTAACTATGTCTGACTAGCCAGTTTCTCTCTTCCCATCATCAAGCTAGTGGCTTCTTGATTATTAGTCTCAAATTATTAGTCTCAAAGTTTCTCTTTCCCCATCATCAAGCTAGTGGCTTCTTGATTATTAGTCTCAAATACCCAATGAATGGATTTGATATACAAAAGAAGGGTATTTTTAGAATGTCTTATTATACAACAGACTAAAAGAAAAATGAAGCAAGCACACAGAGCCCTTGTGAGGCATGTGGGTGAGTTGAAAGGAAGCTCTGTTGTTGAAGGTCTTTATCCAGGGGTTAATAAGTCTTTATTGGAGTTGATATATGGGCTATAACCATTTGAATGAGAATGGTCCATATAGGATCCTTTTTCTAAATACTTTGTCCCCAGATGATAGAATTGATTGTGAAGGTTTAGTAGGTGGGGCTTTGTTGTATCAGTGGAAAGGGCTTTGTGAATTCAAAAGTCTACACCATTCTCATTTGGTTTTTCTGCCTTCAGCTAAAGTCGCAAGATGTAAGCTGTCAGCTACGGCTCCAAGAGTCCTGACCTGTCTGCTGTCATGCTTCCTGCCATCATTGTCATAGACTTGCACTCTGAAACTCATAGGCCCAAATAAACTGTTTCTTCTATAAGTTGCCTGGTCATGGAGACTTACACATAGCAATTAAAAAGTAACTAAGATGGGGGATTGAGTTGTTTGTTCCATTTGACCCACCTTCAAGTGTCTTTACACCTGTACATTGAAGTTGTTTGAGTGAACTTTACAGCATGCCTTTAAGGTAAAGTACAATATCATATTTAGCTTCCCGGCAGATATGCACATTCAGATGCTAAACAAAAGGAGAAGAAAGATAAGACAATAAACAAGATCATGAATCAGTTCCCCTAAACACACCCAGCATTACAGCCTATGTCCAATATACAACAAAACAGCAAGGACAAGACACGATGTGGTCTTTTCATGTTCCAAGCCCTGTGCTGCCTAGCAGCATTCTCTCACCTATTCTCATCAAAAGGACAATTGACTCAATAAAGTCAAGGTTAATAAAACAGAATAACTTTCCTGGGCAGTGGTGACACACACCTTTAATCCCATTGTTCAGGAAGCAAAGACAGACGGAGCTCTGTGAATTTGGAGCCAGCCTGGTGTGCAAAGTGAGTTCAGGACAACCAGAGCTACACAGAGCAACCTGTCTCAAATAACCAATTGACCTATTGACCAACTAATCAATCAATCTACAAAACAAACACCACTAAAACAGAGTGATTTCTTTTCCTTTGTGTAACTTTAGATAACTAAATGATGAGGTAGAAGATGCATTTTACGTAAAATAGACCTGTATCAAATTTGTCTTCTATGACCAAAAGTGCCTATTGGTCATTGTTTTTAAATAACTTAGGAAAACTATCATATTGCATATATGAACTATGTGGATAGTTATTTGGTTTTATACTGACATGGGAAAATAATCATTTTTATATCAATATATTGCAATATTTTCTGCTTCAGACTCATAATTGTAATGGTAAAAATAAAATGCTGTGGGATCCCCAAGTGGCTGCAGAAGTAGAAATGCTGCAGGTCCACGTGTGGCAGCAGGCAGCAGGTCCCAGGCAGGGATGGCACATGAGACCATGTTGCAGGTCTCTGAAGGTGGCTGGTCCTGGGCAGTAAGCCACGTGGCAGCAGAGGGCGAGAGACAGACAGATAGGCATGCCATTCAAAGTGAGGTTGGATATTTATTTAGTGGATTCTCAAAGTATGGAAGGGAATGGGAGAAGGAGAAGAGAAGAGAGAGAGAGAGAGAGAGAGAGAGAGAGAGAGAGAGAGAGAGAGAGAGAGAGAGAGAAGGAGGAGGAGGAGGAGGAGGAGGAGGAGGAGGAGGAGGAGGGACAGAAGCTGCCTCTTTGAGAGGGAGAGGAAAAAGGAAGAGACCTCAGGCTGCAAATAGGAAGGGAGATCAGCCGGCCTCAGTTGACAAGAGAGAGAGTGGGCAGGGCTTGTCTCTTAAAGGGACAGAGCATATCATTACATCCTTATCTCTTTTTTATAATAAAACAGTGGGAGGTTAGGCACCACAGGTTAAAGGAATTGGGGCAGTGGATTCTCAAGACTGATTCCTGCTTATTTATGGGAGTCATCTTTGTCGGGGGAACCTGAGAAAACTAGGTGCTGGTCACATCCTGGCATAGCTGATCTGATTCTTCCTGTTTGTTGTTTGTGGTATGGAAATGTCTGGTCGCTCTTACACGTGTTTAAGGTATTGGCAGAACAGAGGACAAAATTAAGCTTAGGGGAAAAACTAGGACCAGAGAATTGAGGGGTGTGTGTATCTGACCTGCTTAAGGTGTATCCTTCAAATCAGCTCCCTGGAACCCACAAGAATTATTTGGGTTTGTGAAAACAGAAGACTTAGACACATATATTGTATAAATAGTAGCATGTTTATGTCAGAATGACTATCACAGCTATTTTTGCACAGTAAAAAAGTATCTTTAAGACTATGGAAGGCAGCCTGAGAGAGAAATTTGATAACTTGTATTGGTCCTCACACCTTTATAACTTGCAGGTCTTGTGTTTGTATTTACTAAAATTGGTTGGTGAGGTTGTCCTTTTAAACTGATAAAATCTCTCAGTTGTCAAACTGCATCAGAGATCTTTGAGAAGGATAAAATTTTACTTGAGTTATTGATTATGTATTATCATAAACCATTAATTAATTTGTGTGCGATAAATTGCATTAGCCACCAGGTCCAATTTCCACTGTTTTAGATGTATGGGGCCAAAGATTCACTTGATTTAGCAATTTGATTTACCAAAGGCCAGAGAGTTTGGGACTTGTTTCTTGTTCATTCAAGGTTATTGTGCTTCTACCTCAAAGAAAGTTTCCACCTAGCTGTAAATCAGAGAGTTCTACTCTCTCAAGGCTATTGTCAACAGGTGTGGCTAGTTGCTAGAACTTGTGCTCCTGAAATAGGAAAGTAGTTGGTTCCTATGTAAAACAAAAGTCGAAGGATCCAACTAAGTTCCAGTTCCCCTTATGGAAATAAATTGTGATTCCACCCATGGAGTGGTGTGTCTACAGAGTGTTTGGTCTAGGGTGTGAATATATGGCATGAGCGTGATGAATGTAGCCCGTGATTTTCAATTGGTATGTTAATGTAGTCTTTTGTCTTACTCCTATGTTTTGGAGTCAGGAGTACATTCAACTGTTGGAAATTAAACACAGGCAAATTTTTATTACTCACTGAAAAATCCCCTCCTGAGACCATCCTATATGTTTCTGCATTTTATTATTTTTGTTCAAATCTTCATATTCTTTACTATATTTCTAAATTTCCATATCCCCACTCGGGAGAAAGGTATTTTTGTCAAGCCTGGCCCTCAACAAGTAATGTTATCATTTTCTACCTAGGACTGAAGTGACCAATGAGTATACAAAGATGATAATCCACTTTGAATTTTTCCCCATTATTTAGAACTTACATGAAAATATATGTTAATTGCCTTATATTCCATGACTTTCATAAATCCACTCCAAGGATTGATGTCATAATTCATTTTATTTTATATTCAAAATACATTCCAAAGCTCTCCAAGGCCAGCTGGACTGGGAATGATGGAGCATGTGATCAAACCGGACTCCTTGAACATGGCGGACAAGGAGGGCTGGAGGGCTGACTGAGAAGCCAAGGACAATGGCACTGGGTTTTTTTTTTTTTTTTTTTTTGGTTTTTCGAGACAGGATTTCTTTGTGGTTTTGGAGCCTGTCCTGGAACTAGCTCTTGTAGACCAGGCTGGTCTCGAACTCACAGAGATCTGCCTGCCTCTGCCTCCCAAGTGCTGGGATTAAAGGCGTGCGCCACCACTGCCCGGCCGGCACTGGGTTTTGATCCTACTGCATGTACTGACTTTGTGGGAACCTAGCCTGTTTGGATGCTCACCTTCCTAGACCTGGATGGAGGGGGAGAGGGCTTAGACTTCCCACAGGGTAGGGAACCCTGACTGCTTTTTGAACTGGACAAGGAAGTGGATAGGGGAGGGGGGAATGGGAGGAGCAGAGGAAGTGGAAATTTTTAATTAAAAAAAACAACAACAGAAGCTTCTCAGTCTCAGGAGGTCCCATTTATTCAATGATGCCCTTAATGTCTGTGCTGCTGGGGTTATATGTATGAAGTGGTCTCCTGTGCCCATGTGTTGTAGAGTACTTCCCACTTTCTCTTCTATCAGGTTCAGTGTGTTCGAACTGATATTGAGGCCTTTAATCCATTTGGACTTGAGTTTTGTGCATGGTGATAGATATGGGTCTATTTTCATTCTTCTACAGATTGACATCCAGTTTTGCCAGCACAATTTGTTGAAGATGCTCTCTTTTTTCCATTGTCTACTTTTAGCTCCTTTATCGAAAATCAGGTGTTCATAGGTTTGTGGGTTAAAGTCCGGGTCTTCTATTCAATTCCATTGGTCGACTTCTCTGTTTTTATGCCAATACCAAGCTGTTTTCAATACTGTAGCTCTGTAATAGAGTTTGAAGTCAGGGATGGTAATGCCTCCAGACGATCCTTTATTATATAAGATTGTTTTGGCTATCCTGGGTTTTTTGTTTTTCCATATAAAGTTGATTATTGTCTTCTCCAGATCTGTGAAGAATTTTGATGGGATTTTGATGGGGATTGCATTGAATCTATAGATTGCTTTTGGTAGAATTGCCATTTTTACTATGTTGATCCTCCCAATCCAAGAGCAAGGGAGGTCCTTCCATTTTCTGGTGTCCTCTTCAATTTCTTTCTTCAAAGACTTAAAATTCTTGTCAAATAGATCATCAAAAAACAAAATACATTACAAAGCATGACTATTATTCAAATCTGCAACTGAAAGAAAAATAAGAACTTTGAGGGTATTTTACAGACTAAAATTTTTGATGTTTTGGTCACCAAAAGAAAACTGGATGAGACTACAGAAGCAGCCAGTAAGAATTCTGGCAAGTTATAGTTAACAAATGATCATATTTTTCTCTATTAGAGGTTTATTACTTGTTTATTTGACTAGAGAAAGTTCTAAAAACATATGCTTGGCAATAAGTAGTATTTAGTTGACTTTGCAAGTGTTTCCATGGGAGCAGAATTTGAAATTACTCAGTTATCTTAAGTACACTTTTTATTATAATTCTCTCTCCTCTCTCTCTCTCTCTCTCTCTCTCTCTCTCTCTCTCTCTCTCTCACACACACACACACACACACACACACAAACACACACATACACTAAAATTCAAACACGTTTAGAAAAAAAGGGGGCTTTAGATATTGACTATGACAGTTTTATACTAACTTGACATAGTCTCAAGTCATATTGGAAGGTGGAACCTCAAATATGAGAAAATATCCCCACCAGACTGATCTGTGGACAAGCCTGGGGGGCAATTTTTGATTTATTATTGAAGTTGGGAGGTGGAACACAGTTCACTGTGATACTGCCACCACTGGTTTTGTGACCTTGGGTACTAATTAAAAATAAACACTTTCTTTTCCATCCCCCAGAGTTAAAATAATTTTCTCTTGTTAGATATGCATGTGCAAGATGTTGTATATGCCCTTCTCCCAGACCTCCAACACTTCTTTTTCCTTTCTTATTCAATGTTCATTTTTTTTATTTTATTAATAAAAGCACATTAGTCAAAAAAGGATTTCTGGATGCACTTGTGACTGGATGCTTTAGCATTCCTGCATCTGGAATCACAGTTTTCTCTTCTTCTTTCCAGTTTGTCAGTCTCATAGTTTTACCACAAACTCAACAGCATCATCCTCTTCATGGGGCAGAAAATGTTTTCCTGAAAATCTGGTTTCTCCTTTGTGATTTACTTGCAAATTAAATCATTCCTGTAATCAGTTGCTGTAAAGAAAAATCTAAGACCAAGTATCTGTTAAATAAAGGTTGTAAATATAGGGCTAATTCTGTCTTTTGAAATTTTGATGAAGAGGAACAGATTTGTATTTGAATCATCTTTGAATTCTCTGAAATGTTGTCTTTAAAGTGCTACATTTCATTGCTTCTCAATTTTCTCTTCCACTCTTTTTCTAAGTAAGCATACTCTTTACTCTCCTGTTTTCTATTTTCTTCATATTCAATTTTTTCTTAATTAAGAGTGAACAGCAATGATAAATAGCTAACTAAAAACAACTTTTGAGATTGTGATACATCCTTAATTGTTAATATATCCTCCAGAGTGCTTGAGATCCACATTGTTTTAAAAATTTTAGTTAAAAAAAAGAACCTAAAGCAATATTATTGAGAAGATAATCAGTCTTAGGTGGATAGTCTGTGAGGCAATACTGTATAAGAAAAGTTTGTAGCCCAAATTTTAAAAGCCCTGCATCATATTTATGGAAAAAAAAAAAACTAGAGGATAATTTTCAGAGCTGACTTTTTTGGATGGTATAGAACTTTAACCTTCCACTAAAGTTCATTTAACCATGAAACAAATGCTGATGATGGTGGGCTTCATTTTTCAAATTTGCTAAGGATAATCTCTCTCTCTCTCTCTCTCTCTCTCTCTCTCTCTCTCTCTCTCTCTCTCTCTCTCTCTCCATATATATGTGTGGGAATAAATAAGAGTAATCATTTAATTAAAAACTATGAGGAAGTCTTGATAGACTTGAGCATGCTAATGAGTGAGACAATGTGAAGATAAGTCAGTGAGATTATACAATCTAAGAAAGATAAAGAAAAAGGAACAAAAAATAAATGTAGTCTAAAAAGTATCTTAGTGTGTCAAAATATGCATTCTAGAAGTTTCTAAGAAAGTGGAGAGGACAGAAGGAGGGATGGAGGAGAGAGGGAGAGAGAGGGGGGGAGAAGGCTATATATTTGGAGAAACAATAGTTGAAAATAGCTTAAAGCTTCCACAAATTGAAGAAGAGCATCAATGTACATAAACAAGAAGCTTCATGGTTTCCAAGTGAGGAAAATGCAAAGACACTCATAACTTACAAAACAAGAAAAAGACCAACAACAGTACGCAGAGATATGGCTCATTAAGGGAGCTTGTTGCCCTGCAGTCTGACCCAGCCATACAAATGTCACCCACATTCAGAGGGTCTAGTTTGGTCCTATGCTGGTTCCTTCTGTAATGGTCTGCTTTGTTCATTTAAGAGACAAGTGACACTCCCTCTCCCCTCCACCAAGGCAAGCTGATTTTCAGCTTTCATCCTGAGTCCCTTCATTTTCATCTCCCTCTCAAAGAGGCAGCTTCTCTCTCTCCCTTCTCCCCACTTCCCACCCCCACTCTTCTCCCCTTTCTCCTCCATAACCCACTAATAAGTATCCAATCTCACTCTGCATGGCATGCCTGTCCATGTCTCTGTCTCTTCCCTGCTGCATGGCTCCCTGCCCTGGACCAGCAGCTTTCAGAGACCTGCAGCATGGTCTTGTGGTGTGCCCATCTGTCTGTCTCTCCTTTTAGGACTTGCTGCCCCTTGTGGCCCACTTGGGGAACTGTGCCATTCCTGCCTGGGACTGGCTATTCTCAGGACCTACTACCTGTTAGCTGCCTCCACTTCTGGGACCTGTGGCATAGCCTCATGACCCTTTGCCTGCTGCAGTCACTTGGGGATCCACAGCATTTTATTTTTACCATTACACCTTCTCCATGCGGCTGGAGTTGGTGGGCTCCCATTAGCTCAGGCAAACTGTTTCAGTGGATGTCCCTTTCATTGTCTTGACCTCTTTGCTCATATTCTCACTCCTCACACTCTTCAACTGGACCATGGGAGCTCAGCTCAGTGCTCTGCTGTTGGTCTCTGCCTCTGTTTCTATCAGTTTCTGGATGAAGGTTCTATGGTGACATTTAAGATATTCATCAGTCTGACAACTGGGCAAGGCCAGTTTGGACACCCTCTCCTCTACTGCTTAGGGGCTTAGGGTCTTAGTTGGGGTCACGCTTGTGGATTCCTGGGAATTTCTCAAGTGACAGGTTTCTTCCAAAATCAATAATGGTTCCCTCAATCAAAATATCTCTTGCTCTCATCTCTGTCCTTCCTCCACCTTGACTATCTCATTCTTTCAAGTTCTCCTCCATCCTCATCTCTATTTCCTGTACTGGCTTTTTGGGAACCCATCCTCTTTGGATAGATACCTTGCTCAGCCTAAATATAGTAGGAAGAGTCTTGGACCTTCCCCAAAGCAATATGCCTAAATGCCTTATCTTCTCTGAGGAGTGGATGGGGTGTGGAGTAGGGGGAAAGTTGAGAGAATGGGAGGAGGAGAGGGAGTGGGTACTAGGATTTGATACATAAAATGAAATAAAAGATAGTTTGTTTTCATTTAAAAAAGTAAAACTTAAGAAAGGACCTAATTTTGGCAGGGTAATTGATTTTGTAATTTCCAAACTTGTATTAAATATTATCATGTGAATGAAGACAGACAAGTTTGGTAGGTGTACAATTTGTAAGGTAACTTGAGACAACAAATATTGAATTTCCAATTAGGAAACCCTCTTATGCAGATATGTTCACTCTTCCTTGATCCAGTTAGGTCAACTCAGAGGTTTGAGAAAGAGATCATTGACTGTAGCTCTGTGTGTCAGGTTACAGATCTCAGCAGCAAACATGTGCATATGGGAAGATCATTCAGACTCCTATTAGTGACATTTCCTCTAGTAAAGAAGGGCCTACTGTTTTTTTAAAAGATTTTTATCTTAAAAATAAAATCTTTAATCATTAAAAATAGTGCATGCTGTTCTTGCAGAGACCAGAATTCAGTTTCCAGTATCTGGATAGCACCTAAAAACCATCTCTAATTCTACTTAGATCCAATACCATCTACGAGTCTCGGCAGGCACTTCATGGACATGGCACACTTAAATAAATACGGGCAAAATACCTATGCTCATAAAATAAAACTAAATAAAGAGAATCAACCAAACAGCTTTCCTTAGTATTTATTATTAAACTTAAAATTAACCATAATATGCAATTCTAGGTTTTATATTATAAGATTGGGGGCAGAGACAGAAGAATCCATGGAAGCTCGCTCATCACTTAATCTGTCATAGTGAAAAGTTTATGTATCTTGATAAGCTTCTCAGCTGATAAGACAATCCAAATCAGATTAAATCAAAGCAAATCAGAAAAAGTACTGGTTTAACTAGTAAAACCCTCCTGGATGATTTTCCAGGCCCTCAGAGAAAAGATAGAAAAAGAGATGCAAAAAAGCATTTATCTGTTTTCTGGGGGCAGATTAAATGCCCCGTGGAAGTGGTCTTCAGCATCTCTGGAGAAGGGGGTCATCATTTGGCAAGTTTTCTGAGATGTGGCAGGGTTTAAAGAGAGCAGGGAGAGGGGGGCTTGAGGTGGAGTTTTCACCAGAACACTTAGGAACAACTAATAGCAAATATCCTTAGTGGTATTATCCTTCTTACCTCTTCTTCTTCCCTACCCTCCCATCTTCCTCTCTAATCAAGCCCCATTCCTATTACCCCTCCCCTACCTTTCTTTGTCATTGTATTCTACTTTTCACCTTCCTTTAAAATTTTTCTTTTCTTCCATCTGATGACCCCTTTCTAGTTCCTTAGATTCCACAGTATTCATTTTTTTCACCATTATAAATATATTCTGTGATTAGTGTGGAAATTGTATCACAAATTTGAGAATAGACTAAAAACAAGGTATACATTTTATGGTATAGGAATAGTGTCTCAGTAAAAATGAAGTGATAAAATAGTGATAGTTGATTCAGTGGTCACCTTAAAAAAAACAAAATTATACAATAGAAAGCCAACAATAAAAGATAGAATTATGGTTCAATGGTTTGATTTTCACTAGAAGATGTACAAACTCCACTAAGATAAGGAATTTTAGCTTCTGTTAGTCTAATCTCTCTACCCAATGAGCAGCCTCCTTACAGAAGGCTGAAAAGCAAAAGACAAGAATTGTTGGACAAGACCACTTAAATACAGGAAAAAACTAAACTTAGATTTTTTCTCAAATAAAACAATTCCTAGAATGATTTAAATCTTTAAGATAGAAAAGGATAATAACTTGTAGGAAGCTGCTAGTTTCTGGCTGCTCAGACCCAAAATAACCATCGGAAACTCTATTAATTAAATCACTGCTTGACCCATTAGCTATAGCTTCTTATTGACTAACTTACATCTTAATTTAACCCATTTCTATTATTCTGTGTATTGTCTCATGGCTGTGGCTTACAGGCAAGGTTTTGGCATGTCTGTTCCTGACAGCAAGCTATATGGCATCTCCTAACTCCGACTTCCTTCTTCCAGAATTCAGTTTAGTTTTTCCCACCTAGCTCTAGTCTTTTGCCCTATCACAAGCCAAAACAGTTTCTTTATTAACCAATGGTGTTCAAAGCATACAGAGGGAATTCCACATCAATAACTCGAAGATAAAATGATATATGAAATGAAGTAACTTGAAGAAATGATCATGTAACATCCTGATTTTGGAGATTCTGATGTCTGCAACTGTAATGGACTAAATGTTGAGTTTTTAAATTAATTTGTAGATGTATATTCATTGTAATAATCATAATATTAACAAAGAAATGTTTATTCTAGTATTACTAGTACTTTAACCATATTCACTCTGGTTACCTTATTCTCTAACCTCTCATTAATTCTCCTAGAGTATCTATCTTCCAAATTGATATTTTGTGTTTATAGGTGATAAAAAGAAGAAAAATGTGATACTATCTTCAAGGATTTTAATTAATTTGCTAGCATCATCATTTTAAGTTGCATCCATTTTCTTGCAAACAATTTCATTCTTTGGGAAAGGATAAATCTCCATTGTTTATATGAATTATATTGTCTTCACACATTCATCTGTTGATGGACTTCTGAACTTATTTCATAAATTGAATATTGTAAATATAATCAAAATAAACATAGATATTCAATTATCTCAGAGGTAGTATTGACTTGGAATACTCTAGGCCTTTATTAAAAGTATATCTGTGTCATGTGGAAGTTCTATTTTTAGGTTTTTGAGGAACTGCCATGTAATATGAGGAGTGGGCTACATCCCACCACCTGGCTAGCTTAACCCCCAAAATAACCACATGGAAATTATATTAATTAAATTATTTCATGGCTCATTAGGTCTAACTCTTATTGGCTAACTCTTACATATTTGTTTAACCCATTTACATTAATGTGTATCGCCACTTGACTGTGGCTTACCAGCATGAGTCTAACCAGCGTCCACCTAGGGCAAGAGAATCATAGCATCTGCCTGTCTGTCCTTCTTCCCAGCATCCTGTTCTGTCTACTCCACGCAGCTAAGTTCCGCCCTATCAAAAGGCCATGGCAGTCTCTTTATTCAACCAATGAAAGCAACAAATAGAAGAACCTCCTACACCACTGCCATACTTATTTCTTTAGTATATCTACACAAATTGCCTTTCTACCCAAATCTGACAGAGGACTAATATACAGACTGTATAACTAGCTCAAAATTCTAAATATCAAAACTAAATGCTTAATTAATAAATGAGCTATTGAAATGGACAGGCAGTTGTCAAAATATGAAGTGTAGATAGCCAATATACATACTAAGGTACTCAAAGTCCAATTTTGTTTCCATTTTCATGGCAGCCCAGCAAAACAAAACACAATGCATGTGGTCATATCCTTAAACCAAACAACAAGTCACAAACACAAGTTCTAACTGTTGGGACTAATTGAGTCCTGTAGTAGGGAGCTGAGGGCCACTTCTCACCACTCAGCTCCCGGCCACTGGCTAGCTTTACCAAAAATAATTACGTGGAAACTGTATTCTTTTAAACACTGCCTGGCCCATTAGTTCCAGCCTCTTATTGGCTAGCTCTTACATATTGATCTAACCCATTTCTAATATTCTGTGTAGCACCACGAGCTGGCTTACCAGGAAAGATCTTAATCTGTGTCTGTCTGGAGTAGGAGAATCATGGCGACTGCCTGACTCTGCTTCTTTCCCCCAGCATTCTGTCTGTTACTCCACCTACCTAAGGGTTGGCCTATCAAATGGGCCAAGGCAGTTTCTTTATTAACCAATGAAAGTAACTCCTCCATCACAGTCCTGGCCTTCAGTTGCTCTTCCCTGCTAGAGCCTTCTAATTGAAGTTACTAGAAGCTGTGCCTAGCGTAGAGGATAAGAGGATGGTATTTTCACCTGTTGGCCATTGGCTGCAGGGTATTTAAACCTCCATGGTGCTATTAAAGGGCTCTTTTTGGTAGCAGTGTTGGAAGGTCTGTGTGTTGGTCTGTCTCTGCCTGTGTATTCTCAACCTCCAGCCCCTTGCCTGAAGCTCGCGAACTGGGTTCTAGAGCATAGAGCGCAGACGGGGGGGCATGGTGCATGGCATTAAATATTAATGTTGCCTTTATAGTCCTCAAGTGAAAGCAACGGACCATAGAAGGACCATTCTGAATGAATTCCCTGTCTACTATGTTTGTTCAAACTTAAGAGGAGTCACCCCTACATTTGCAAAGGATGGCAATCCTCCATCTATGGCATTTCTACTCAGTATGGGTCTACTCTTAAGTTTTGTTTTATCTTTTTTCTACACCAAGCAGAAATTGACCTGAATCATCCTTCCCTTTTCCTTCCATCATTTGATGAACACATGCTCCACTCCAACTGTGGGAAGTTCTGCTTTGTATGTTTTCCTCTCATGAAAGATAGTGAGGACTAGCCCTATTACTACTACTATCCCTTGTCATTCTGGAATATAATTTCAGAATTCTGCATTGAGCAATTAAGGCAAAGAAAGCCATGTAGACTTGAACATACTTTGCCAAGGCAACCATCCAGATTTTTATATGTGAGACCTGGAGGAAACTCATAGGAATAAGACTGAAACAGAAAGAATTATGCTATGAGATTTTCTTAAAATATTTTAAAGTAATCCTTCCCAAAGAACAAATAAATAAATACTACTACATTTGAAAAATCAATTGAAAGTTGTTGTATTGTACTTCTAAAAAGAGGAGATAGGACAGTTCTTTCATAGCTAACCTCATGATACAAATTCTTTAAAGAGCAGGTCAACAAATTACCCCATACCAGCAAAAGGGCCACAGCTGCCCTAAGGAAGACCACCCAGATTGAAGAAGTTGTTCTGTACCTTGCTCTGCATCTGCTCCTCTGGTTTTATGCCAGAGTACACAGCTGGCTTGATATTCTGCCCATTGCTACAGAAGAGGTCCTGGCAGCTGGGTACACAGGGTATCTTATCCCCTCTTCTATACATAAAACCTCATGAAGGGAGATTCTGTATATTTTGTAGTTTGAAAGGCTATTGCTTTACCATTGATTTCCATAATTACAGTAGTTATTTGGCTAGTTGATAACAAATAACAAAATTCAGCAATATGGATTAAAAGACAACAGATCGTGGTACATGGAGAGTTTTGGATTGACAGAACACATTCACCCTGTCCATGTTGCCATGGAAATTATACAAAAATGGAAAAAAAATAAACTAAATATTAAAACTGGAAGGAATGGCCTGTGATTTAATTCTAATTTAATATCAGAAGGATATTAAGACATGACTTGAGAAGGTATAAAGACGTGATACAGAAGAGTTAAGTAAGATGACTAAGTTAGGACTAAAAAATCCTTTATTAAAATGGTTTGGTTTTTCCCCCAGTCTTCTGATGATATTTCTTGGCACAGTATTTTGTCTCAGGGTCTGAAAACTCACTTGGAGTCCTAATGACTAAGCAAATTTCACTGGGTTGGCTAAAATGATGTTTTCTAGTGCTGTTTTATAGCAGGAATTTTGCTGAAGCATAGCTCCTTGGGTTTAATCTCTTATCCTAATTAGAATCATACACTCCATAATTTTCTGGTATCCAAACAAATTCAGTGGGCAGACATGAACATAATTTGGCCAGAAAGACTAGTAATCAGAACTTTCTCCTAAGCTGTAATGAAAGAATGATGACCAATGAACAAGAAGCCTGGTATCAATCTTGTCATCAATTTGATTTATTTCAGAAAGGAAGACACTAGCAAGCATATGAACAAAATCCTATGACTGTGGCATGAACTTTAATCAGTTTATTAGATCCTGAAACTCTAAACAGTGTAGAAAGTAGAATAATATCAAAGAAAATTTGGGCATTATGTTGAGGCTGAATGGTGTATTATGATGTAGGTTTTGCTTCTTACCTGTGATTAATTTGTACTCATTTGATCGCTAGAATAACAGTTGTCTTAATTTGCATTGAAGGAAATAATATCAAACTTATTTAATAATATATAATAATAACATTAATACTAATGATAACCGTTTACAACTGAGACAGTGTATCCCAACAGCTGCAAATGCTTGCTGGGCCAAAATTATCTTGGAGCCTGTAACTCGAGACCTGTAGGACAGAGAAAAACCTGGCTTGAGTTTAAGGGAACTGAGTGAGAATGAGACAGCACAATCTAGGTAGATGCCCCTCCAGCCAGAGGGTGGGCTTGGCTGTCTCTCATTGGTTGGAGGTACCCCAACATCACACCATGTTACTTAACCTATATAAACCTATATAAGCTGATACTCACAGTAATAACCAAGTTCCTGGTTTATCTGGTAGTCACTGCCACATGACTATATACAGATTAATGGAGATGGGTTAAATTAAGATGTAAGAGTTAGCAAATATGAAGCTAGAGCTAGTAGGCCAAGCAGTGATTTAATTAATACAGTTAATTTCTGCTCTGAGCTACTGGACAGTCTGGAAACAAGCAAGCAGTCTCCTGCAACACATCAGGAATCTTTTCTCATAGGACATGTGGAATCAGGTAGAGACTCTGGTCAGAGCTAGGGAAAAACACTTTGATATACCCCTGCCGCTGGGATTCTATCTAACTATTACAGCCCTTAAAGCATGTTTTCACCCTGTTGCTCTGCCTCCCCCAACGGTGGATAAGGAAAAGGTCAGAGACCAGGAGAGTTCTAAAGAATCCAAAAATAACCAACTGGCTAGGAGAGTGGGGAAGAAGGAGACAGGCGAGGAACAGAAAAGGTCAAAGATTGGGAGAGGTTTGAAGAATCCAAAAGTAACCAATTAACCAAATGAACAGGAGAAAAGGAAACAGACAAAGGGGAAGAACAAAAATGGGCTCAATTTACTGAAGAGTGGTTCCAGGAGGAAGTAATAAGGAAGGCAGAGGCAAAGACAAAATGGAAAGTAGATATCGTCTGTTACAAAGAGTGGCCACCTTCTTATGTCTTCAGCTGCCATGGACAGGGTAAAATGGGAGAGGTGAATGAGACAAATAAGAGGGCTCGATCCTTGCCAGGAGGAAATGAATATACACTTGGGTGGGGCCCGATGGAGACAAAGGAAAGGTCAGGCTTCTGATCCTCCCGAGGTTGTCTGCAAACCTCCTGGGACAAGACTTGTTAGGACAAATGGATACCATTATTACCACTCACCATCTAGTCTTTTATGATGATAAAACTGAACAAGGTGTCATCAGGCAGACCCCTGACACCTGGATTCATCCCCCAAAACAGAGGCCACTGGCCCCAGGATCTCCCCCATTCGGTGGGCACCTGGTATTGATGGAACAGTGGCCATCACCTTAACTTAAACTTAAGAAGCTCAAGGAAATCACCAGAAGTCTGCTTAAAGAAGGATAGATAAGGCCCTCAGTGAGCCCCTGTAACAGCCCTGTGTTTGGGATACATAAGCCTAATGGGAACTAAAGAATGTTACAGGACCTACAAGCAATCAATGCCCATATAGAGCTAGTAGGGGCCCTTTTAAGGGGCTTACCTTGGGCCCCAGCAATCCCCTTCCAGATTCACCTCACTGTAATTGATCTAAAGGACTGCTTCTTTTCAATTCTTCTTCGTGAAGAGGATTGCAAAAAGTTCACCTTTTCCATTCCTACAGTTAACTCCTCTTGACCTGACAAGAGATATGAATGGGCTGTTCTACCACAGGAGATGGCCAATAGTAGGCCTTTTGCCAACAATATTTGTATAGTTTTCTCTCTCCTTATTTTTACAAAAATAATACCATCTTCTATGTTTATATGGATGTTCTAATCATTGGGCATTTGGAGGATTTAAAGCTAGCTCCTTGGGACTTGTTTGAATATATAAAGGGCCACATATTAATTCTCTGCTTATGTGAGGATGAGATTTTTAAAGATTATTCAGTAGATGGGAGTAATAATCCAGTTAAAGAATTGTTATGTTGCCTTAGCATGTGGATGGATATAAAGATTGATGATGATGGTGGTAATGATAATAATGATGATGGATGGAGGGCTAGATGATACATACATACATACAAACATACATAATTAGAACTGGACTAATGTGCTTACTCTTCAATATAAGAAACTAGAACTTTTTATTAACAGTCTAGGCCCTGAAATATTTGACGTTCAATCAGTGATTGAAGTGTTACTGTTTCCATTTAGTCAGGGACCATCTACCACAAAATGATAAGAAAACATACAAAAATAGTAAACAAAGTTGTGAAGTCCATATTAGGGCTTTCAAACGTAAGTAAGCTTAAAATCTGAGCCCTTTCATTGCATCTAACATCCTCTAATAAAAATTAGATGTAGCTGAATTCAAAGCAAATATGCTTAACACATCATACTGTGGTAGTGAACTTTATTCTCTGAAAATACTGACTTTCAGAAATAAATCAGGTCATGCCAAACATCTAAACACTTGTACTTTTCTGACTCACAAGAGTGGGCATCTTTGTAAGAAGTAAATTAGATTTACTGAAAATGAAATTTTGATGAAGTGTTACTGAAGTAAAATAGTGTATGAAATCCTATGTTACAACAGGAGTTCAATGACAACTTTTGTATCCTTACCACACAGAAATAATGCACCATTTGATGCTCTGGACTCAATTGTAGGGTAGTGACTATTTTGGTGGTTTCCTTTTTGTTTTTGCAATATGTAATTAATAGTATTCCACTTTTAGGTCCAGGTCTTTGCCTGAAACTTCCTGAGATACAGATTTGCTACAAAAAGGTTCTTTGTTGTTCCTTAGCCTCTGAACAATGACAGAATTTAAAATTAATAACATCTTAAGGAAATCAATCCTCCCTTTCACCCTCCTTCATATGCCCTTTCTCTTCCCTTTCTTTCTTTCTTTCTTTCTTTCTTTCTTTCTTTCTTTCTTTCTTTCTTTCTTTCTTTCTTTCTTTCCTTCCTTCCTTCCTTCCTTCCTTCCTTCCTTCCTTCCCTCCTTCCTTCCTTCTTCCTTTCTCTCTCTCTCTCTCTCTCTCTCTCTCTCTCTCTTTCTTTCTCCCCTTCTTTTACTAATTTCTCTCTCAATCCCATCTCTCTTTCTTTCAATGACTATGCATATGTGCACTGGGAATTGAAACTAGGATTTCATGCATGCATTGTAAGAACTTAACCACTAAATACATCCTCAGTCAAATCTTTAATATCTTCTCCTTTTCCCGCATCATGTTTGTAAAATCTTAAGACAAAGTCTTATAACCACCACCCCACAGTTTATGTTACTGAGAATATAAAATTATCAGAAGTTCTTAGCATGGTTTTATAGATCCTTCAAAAGCTGTGTTATCAGGAAGGCCAAAGCTGATTCATGAATAAGAGGATGATGAATTAAAACAGTCACCTTCTTGTTTTACAGCTTTGGTATTCAGCTTAATATTGAGACTTTTCATGAAAATTGCCTTCTTTGGAGGAGCATTTTTTAAATTGCTAGCCCTTTAAAATTTTACTTAAAATTCTTTGTTAAGATTACACTGGAAGAAGCTTAAATAATGGAGGGAATCATGCCTATGGAGATCAGATGTTTGATTTTAAAATAATCAGGTGAAAGTCTCCTGGTTGTTTTAATTCTTTTATTTAAGACATAGAATTACTTGTCAGTTATGGCTGCAGATATTCTGACATGATAATGGAGGACAATAAGATGCCAGAATCTGCTTTTCTAAAAGAAATCCAAAGTACATCTTCAGATGTAGATGTTGGTGTTTTTCTAATTTGGGATGCTACTTGAGGAATATATCATCTCATGAACCAATGGTATCCTTGCTTGACACTTTGAGGGAAATCTATATATGAAATGTGTTTGAGTTCTATTCAGACAAACATTTATTGTGGGAAGGCTACTTGGTCGTTCTGGCAGATCAGTCCTGAAATAATCACACAGAATCTGTATTTAATAAATCACTTCTTGGCACATTAGCTCTAGCTTCTTATTAGCTAACTCTTACATCTTAATCTAACCCATTTCTAGTAATCTGTGTACCACCACAAGGCTGTGGTTCACCAGGTAAAGTTCCCGCATGTGTGTCCAGTGGGGGTACATAGCCTCTCTGACTCTGCCTCCTTTATCCCAGCATTCGGTTTAGCTTTCCCCTCCTACCTAAGTTCTGCCCTATCAACAGGACAAGTTAGTTTCTTTATTCACCAATGGTATTCACACCATACAGAAACTTTCAAATTTTTCAATTTTCAAATTTTCCTTTGTTTTCTTTCTTACTTCCTTTTTTTCTCGAGCTTTATTAGTCTGTGGTTCTTCACAGAACAGTTTGAAAATTCCAGCCTTTATCATTAGTACATAAAATATGTACCTTGAGGGACATTTTTATAAATACCTTCTTTTGATAGCCCTGGTGGGATTAATGAGGCTAATGCCCTCCTTATACAGCTTATTTTAAAACACCCATGTTGCTCAGTTCATGCTTTCTGGAAGAATTGCATATTTTAGATTTTTTTTATGTATTACGAAGTCTGCTACATCTTGTGCTATATGAGTTCATCAGAAGGGGTTCTCCTGAAAAGTGGGAAATTTAGAATGCTGGCCTCTGTAACTGAGCCTTCATGAGTGTGGAAAATACATTTCTGTTATTTGTAAAGTACAAATACTATAGTACTTTGTTATGGCAATTCAAGAAGAGACAACTTTTTTGGAAACAACACACAACAACAAAAAAAGAGAAGCAGATGGATCTTTGCGCAAAGGTACACATCTTCAGCATAAGTTTTGAAATAATTACTTTAAAACTTTGTACATTAATAAGAACAGTGTAGAACCAAAAATATCTTAAAAATAAAGAAAATAAACTACTGGATAAGTTCCCATTTATTTTGCCAAAACTAACACTATGCTTTTAATTTTATACAAATTAAAAATATCAGATTCCAAAATCTTTAGTTATCATAGAAAAGGGGTTTTATACCACATATTTTAAAATTACATACTCAGAGATTTATTTCCATGAAGTTGGGACTGGAGGTGGATTTGGACTTGTAAATACAATTATAGAAATAGAACCATTGCCAAATGTCTTTTAAATTTATATTTATACAGAACATTTGTGTTGCATTGTCACATAGTCATATATTCAAACAGCAATTGCACAGAGCACAGAGGATGAGTCATGTGAAATCTGAATTATCTTGTCTACTTAAGATTATCTTAGTTCTATTCATCTCTTACATCTCACTGGGAAGAAAATAAGAATGAAAAATAGTGATGATTAATATCTTCACAGAAAGAAGCACAACATCAAACCGAAAATAACGAAGGAAATGCCCAATTCCTTGCAGCATTTGAACTGAAATATTGGGGCAATATCCTCTTACAGATGTTCAGAGAGATCATTATGAGAGTAGTATGGCTCCTATCCTGGGAAATGTACATTGGAAATCTTTTCCCTTAAAACTGTAGGCACTTATGGAATAACATATTCATGAATAAGTAGTGAATACTCAGTGTTGTGTGAATATACAATGAAAGGACTTTTTAAATACTTTAATTGAAAAATAAATCAAGCTGTTAGAACCTGTTCCATCTCACATGCTCTGGTCTCCAAGCAGCAGGAAACTTGTTGACAGAGGTTTCTGTCCCACCCAGTCCCACAGCTGGTCATCCCAAAGAAACATACAGGGCTTACATTAATTATAAACTGATTGGCCTAGTAGCTCAGGCTTCTTATTAATTAAATCTTACATCTTACATTAACCGATTATTCTTGCCTGTGTTAGCCACATGGTTTGGTACCCTTATCAGTAAGGTGGTTTTCATCTGACTTCCTCTGTGTCTTGATGATGACTGCAGACTGACTCTTTCCTTTTCCCAGAATTCTCCTCTTTTCTTCACCCCACCTCTACTTCCTGCTGGGTCGTCCTGCCTATACTTCCTTCCTGGTTACTGGCTAATCAGCATTTTATTAAAATAATACAAATGATAGCATAAAAGAACATTGTCCCACAGCTGAAACCCACCAGAGTTGAGGAAGATAAAGAGGAATATGACAGAGCATATGGCTCCAGAAACCAAATCCTGAGTCACATCATCTCTAGACATCTAAGTCCCATCAAGAGGCCACACAAACATAATAAATAATAGAATAGAGGGCTCAGTGCTGCAGCGTTTTCTAAAACCAAAGTAAAGCATGCACACAAAATACACAGCACATTTCTGCATCCATTAACTGAAATACAAACCTATTATTATCCTAAAAAGATTGCCGAGAACAAATCAGTAGAGAATCCAGGCATGCATCCCAGTTTCTAAATGTGAAGAAAGAAAGAAAAATAATCAAACCTCAGTTGCTATAACTAATAAAATGTAAAAGCACTAGGAAAGATTCTCAGGGGTAGAGCATTGGCTTAGCATGGGCAAGGACATAGAATTGCACAGCAACAACAACCCAATGTAACCAGAGAATGTACTGAAGAAAATAAAACATGGAATGGATCGCAGTATAAGAAATAAAGTGAATAATTTAAAGGATCTACAAAAATAAAATCACACTTGAAAAGAGTGTACCTAGTAGGGCAGGAATCAGATAGAGTAAGAACCCACAAAGGAACCAAATGACAAAAATAAGAATCCTTATCAGATGTGAGTAAATATCAAGGCTTGATCAGAAAGATTTAACATCTGCCAAGTTGATATTTTGAAGTAAAGAAATAAACATTTGTAAGTGGGAACATAGGCTAAGACCTCTTTAATTATGGGACTGTCTTAGATCACATATATTGCATTAGGTCTCATGTAGAGCCCCAAATACAATTTTGGAGCAGTTGATTAACTCCTCACAAGGTTGTGTTTTCAAAGCTAGGTTAGATTATCAATGTCTTTATAATAAATACCTCATATTTTTCTGTAAAATAATCAAAAGTAGCTCTAATAATGCATTTCTTTACATCATGGAAGCCACAATATTTTCTACATTTTAGTGAATTACTGTACTTTGTCATACATTTGGAACTTTGCTCAAAATTTACTGTCTTAATTTGCAATAAATATTTTATGAAAACTATCTTAGGTATACTTCAAAGAAATATTTATAATCATCACCTCACCCGCTGAAATTTTAGTCTTTCATTACAAAAAATTTCTGTGCTTAAAGTGACAAATTTATCGACATAAATTTCCTTTTGCTACATATATATCCCCTAGGGTGGTGATTGTGTTAATATTCCCACAATCAACACTTTCTTATAGAACTTCCTTAAGATTTAGTGTAACTATGAAGAGAAAGTTTCTTTTCACAGTGCTGAAGGGGGATAATCATGCAAAGAAATGAATTATAACAAATATGTGTCCATATAATAATGAGCTTCAAAAAGAATTGGAAAACAATATTTTAAAACACAGTTTTCACAGTTTTTTCATGAGTATTTTAATAATCTGTTCTCAGTAATTGATAACATTTACTAAGAAAAAATCATTCCATGTAAAATCCCTTGAATTGTATTGGATGAAATAATCTAACTGAATGTTTCATAGTATATTAAGAAAAAAAAATCAAAGGGAAAGGAGAAACAGAATTAAATAGTGACTATTCAAAGAGAGAAGTAATGTGCACTTGACAAACTAAGTGTGTGCATGTGTGTGTGTCTTTATATGTTATTGATATTATTTTCCAAGAATGTAAGAGCAGGTGATGTCAGGTGAAAAAAAAATATAATTAAGGAGATAGTAAGGTTGCAAAAGTGAAAACTATCTCCCTTAGGCTAAGGTATTTGAGCATTTGATGATTAATTAGTATACTCTTTGGAAACATTACAGAACATTTAGGAGGTAGAACCTTGCTGAAAGTAATTGCCAGAGAGCTTTTATAGCCTGACCCTGCTTCGTAATTCTCTGTCTATGTGCTTTCTGTGTGAGCATGGAACATGATCTCAGGATGACATATTTTAATTTATATATTACTATATTACTTCCTTCCTCACTTTCCTCTTTCCAGTCCCTCCTAGATAATCTCCATCATACTTGTCCAATATCCCCCAACTTTCAGTTGAAAACTTTTTTCTTTCCTTCTATTTTTACATATATATGAAATATGTTAGGTACATATGAATTGTATAATACCATATGATATTACACATATATGCTACATGTGTGTACATGTGTGTTTATGCATATATGTATATCAATAGATCTTAAGTTCATTTTTGCTATTTGTGTTTATATGGTTTCAAGACTGATCACTCTCGTTGGACAGTCAGTAAGAGCTCTCAACTCTGAATGATGATAATTTTCTCCTAGCAGTCAATAGTCACCTATTATTCTTTATCTAGGTGTAGGACCCCACACAGTTTTTCTCATGCACTTTAATATATTGTTGCTGCAAGTCTTAATTAGCATAATGCAGTCTATTCTGTCTGTAAGTTCAAGCTAAATAAACCCTGTTCCTTTGTAATTTGCCTTTGTTCATGTTATTTTTATCATAGTGTTGAAGTGCCAATACACAATAGAAGTTATATATTTTACAGTGACATAAATATGTCATCTGGAGACATGTCAATGAAAATTCCTCTAATGATAATATGTATCTACTAGAAAGTGAAGGCAAACATAGTTCAAAACTAGAACCAAATGAGTTACAGTAAAGAATGGCTTAGCAAATCAGACCTACTTGTAATATAGCAGCATGAACATTATGGAAGTAAACAGACACTTTTTTATTGGAGTTAAGTCTTGCTCCACAAAATGTAACCCATAATTTACACTATTATCAGGCCAAGAATTTGTAACTACAGAGGTCATAGGTCACAGGGGAAAGCCACTTATCAAGTTGCTAAATAGATACAGTATTAAGCTGACTCCTAGTAATTTGTCCTTATATCCATGGATTAATGACTCTCTCAACTCTCATCAGAGATATTTTTATTCTCAGTACATCACAATTAGCACAGAGACTTATAATTGTTCAATCCACTTCCTCCTAAATTCCAGGGATTATTGTGGAAGATAGGTTCCCCACAAAGTCATGATTTATGACAGGCCAATCACAATGCTTATTTCATTCAGCAACAACAGACAATATGTGTAAAATATGTCAAAGCAGACAGGACCATGCTCTGTTGCAAAATATAGGATAACATGGTGAACCCTGAGTTTGTGTTTGAATTATTAAATAAAATCAACCTCGAGTCAGGAGGCAGAGCTAGCCACTAGTTGATAGAAAGTAATCATAGAGAGTCAGAAGGTATCTGGAAGACAAATAGAGGGATAAAGGGAAAGTAGTAGGGAAGGACTTTGTTTCTTTATTTATTTTATTTATTTTCCTACAGAAATTCTTATGTAGAGGGAAGATAACATCTTAGAATGAATATTTTTACCACAAACAGAGTAAAAATTAAACACCTATGTAGAAAGGATTTCTGAGTTGGTTCTGAATGGAAAATTGAGATTTTCTCAATTAGTAGGAATAGACACAGCAGAAACTGTCATACCTTTTAGTAATGCTGAAATTGACTTGTAATGGACACAAAATGAACATTGGCAAATGTTAAACTCATGGTCAGTTAAAGACAGGAGAGACTAGGTCACAGCAGTCTTGGAGCCTGACCCACAATTACAATGGAAGACCTTGTTAAAAGAAGACGCTAAGACCACTGAAAAAAGGAAATAGTGCTAGACATATGGAATTCTCAAAAGATCAACTTCTTGGACAGAGAAATTATGCTGCATACAAAGGCAATTTCTATATGAGCACCGCACCCTAGATTTATGTCATGCATTATCTTTGAATACTTGGGAAAGAATTTAAAAAGCAGGAAAGAAGATTGAGTCATTTACTAAAGGTATACAGGCCTGAAAGAAACCTTCACTGGTTGATATTAGCAGTAAAACAGAATGATAACAAATTCAGATGCTAAACAAATATTAATTGAATCTCTGACTTTTGAAAATGAAAATTCTCATTGAAAAAGAATAATTAGGTCTTTGAAGGCAAATTCAGTGCCCTTGGAGGAATGGATCCAAGATACAATCAATATTGAATCTCATGACCATAGTGATACTTGGATAGGAGAGATGATTTCCAGGGGTTTGAAGAAAAATCAAAATGTCAAGTGCTTCAATTGTGGTAAACACCTTAAAAGGGACTGTAAATACGGCATTCCTGGAAATAAAATTTATCTTGCTCCAAATGATAGAACAGTTTTAGAGAATAAAACAAGAATTTCAGGAGAATCCATAAATCAAAACTGATAAAGGTTTGATTTGAACAAGAGAGAGTTTTTAATTAGAAGAGATAATAGTTTATCAAGGAGCATGGCCATTTAATCTAAACTAAGTTATAAACAAAATGCTTTCATTTGATCAAAAACAACTTGCTAAAACTGAACCTCCACAAAGTCAGGGCTGGAAAAGTGTTTTGTTTCTGTTTTTTCAGGAAAACATAGGCATCCAACTAAAGAATCTAAAGACTACTGGACAAATAAGACACACGAAGAAAAAAAAGACAAGTCATCAGAAAAAAAATGTTCCAAGGGAACCCATTCTCATTGTATGGATACCTTGCTCAACCTAGATATAGCAGGGAGGACTTTGGACCTTCCCTAAAGCAATGTACCTTACCATCTCAGAGGAGTGAATGGGGCATGGAGTGGGGGAGATGACAGAGAGAATACGAGGAGGGGAGGAGTGGGAACTGGAACTTGTATGTAAAATGAAAGAATATAGTTTGTTTTCTTTTTAAAAAATAAAATAAAGAAAAAAAGCCCCAAGAAAATGCTTAAATAGGACTATTAGTGTAACACATTTATTAGTGTTACACATGGTGTAACAGGATATTTCATAAATCTTTCAAAATATTTGGTTCTGTTGTTCTCCACATACATATAATGCAAATTGTATTTTGTAGTCGTAGTCCAATTAAAAATTGAAAGTGACTTTGGAGTTGGGCTATGGCTCTCTCCTTCTCCAAACCAAAGTATGTATGTTAAAATAAAATCCAGAATCTCTTTCTCATGTCAGAAGAGTGACCCGATACGGTACAGAAGAAAAACAAAAATTAATAGCCTCTGACTTCTGAGTCATATTGATAAATAGAATGATAGTTATTTAGTTTTAACTACATTTTTTGTCAAAGGTAGGAGGTGAATCTTGTGGGCCATAAAAGTTCTGCTGGGCCACTACTGGAGAAGTGGGACAAAAACTGCAGAGCTACAGCTATTGGTGAAGCAGCAGTAGATTCAGCTTCAACCACTGTGCCGGATATAAAGTAACAATTATGGCTGAGGTTTTTTTTTTATTTTATTGGGAATCTACCTATTATAATTGAAACTTCTAAGGCTCATCTGAGTTACTGGGTATTCAGACTTGCTCTGGTACGACAGAGGAGAAATTGTTGCAGCATAACCCAGACCTAAACTTAAACATTTTTGTCACAGAAAATATGTTGTGAATATCATATGTCTTCAGCCCATCCTACAATTTAATATCTATGGTGACTGTTAGAAAGCAAAATATTTCTAGGGACTGTAGAGTATCAGTCTTAGGAACTTATTAAGATCCAGTTCTGAAAACGATATAGGACTTCAAACCCAGCTCTTCATTGAAAACCGTTTGCAGCGAACAGTTGCTTTTAGATAGTTTTGCTTTTCTTCTACATCACAGGCTCTGGGTGTTAAGCTCACTGGTAACATTCAAAAAAAATTTCTGTAAAAGCCCATTTTTATTTATTGGTCTGTACTAACTTAGTGTTACAAAACAATTATTTAGGTATTTCAATTTTATTTAGGTGATGTTTAATAACCCCATTCATTTCTGAATTTGCATTTAATAAGGTATGTGTATAACATGAGCTGATATGAACATAACATTTAGCGAAATGTGTTTGAAAACCTTAGTATCTGCACATGTGAGGCTGGAGAAAAGGAATGCCAGGAATTTGAAGTCAACTGTAGCTACACAGTGAATGTGAGGCCAATATGGACTACAAAGCATGACTTTGTCTTAGCAAAACAATAGCAACAATAACAACACCAACAACTCCCAGAAAACTAAAGCAATAACAAAAAATAATGAATTAAATAGGAGCCTCTAAAAAGTAATATGAGTCAAAAAATAAATGAGATTAAGGGTATAAGAAAAAATTTGAAGAAAGGATAACCTTAAAAATGACTGAGAAAACAATCATATAAAATACACTAAGCATATTTCTAATATAGTAACACATATTAATGAAAAAATTTTTCCCTTAAAAACTTACATGTAAAGAATTATCGCCTAAAGTTAGGTTGTTTAATATTAGTGTTTATATTTATAAAAATTTCAGTATAGTTTATTCTCTTGTTATTTTATTTTGTAAAATGTTTATATAAATGAGCATCTACAAAACGCTGAATTAAAAACTGATATTTATTTAACAGAAAAATAGCTTGAATTGCTAGTATAGTATGATTGCTTATTATAACACATATTCTTAAGTCGGCAGAGGTTGACCCCATAAAAGCCAAGATTCTGCCTGTATTGGCTTGAAAGTTTATTGCAAAATATTTTTCAGCCAAGGACACTTAGAGGAGCTTAGCCAAGTGACTGTGAAGGTGCCAATGTGGAGTAATCTTTATAAGATGGATGCTCCATTGCTGAATTAACTGCCAGTACAATTCATGTCATGTCAAATTAACTCAAGACATTTGCTTCCAAGACACAGAAGCCGATCTGTCTATTAATTTCTAAGTAGAACTATTCAGCATGTACTCACTCTCTCAATGTTAATAAATGTGCTGTAAGAACTCCCTTATGGCTGCTGCTTTTTATTAAGCCAAATTTCTCTCTGTGCTATTCTTGGCCATTACATCAGTTTTGAAGTACAGGTAGAAGAGAAGAAATGGACAAACAGAAAATTCTAACCATTTTTAAGATTCTGTCATTTTTTTTCCTTCTTTACTGCAGCATCACTGTGGAATTTTGTATTGTTTGCCAAGGACTTTGCACAGTCTTTACTTTTCTATTTCATTCACTGAGGACTTCTTCAAATGACTGAAAATTCTACAGTGGTGTGGGAGGTCCTTCTGTATATGTGTTACTTTAGTTGGTTAATGAATAAAAAAGTTGTTTTGATTAGAGCAAGGTGGGAATTCCAAGCAGAGATAGAGGAGAAAAAAAGGTGGAGTCAGAGAGATGCCATGTAGCTACCAAAGCAGAAAGACAGTGGCTCATCAGAACCTTACCAGTAAACCACAAGCCTCTTGGTAATATGCAAAATTATAGGAGCGGGTTAATTTGAGATGTAAGAGTTAGTTAATAAGAATCTTGAGTTAATAAGCCAAGAAGTGTCTTAATTAATAAAGTTTCTATGCATTTATTTTGGGTTTGGGCAGTTGGGAACAAACAAGCAGTCTCTGACTACAGTATAGGTCTTTAACAAATGCTAATTTAATGTTTATCAGTTAATTTTTCAGTCTTTCTGTTAGCATAAATATGATGCTATAAATGACAAGGAAATTTTCTGAAATAAAAGCCCCATTAAGTAAAAAAAAAAAAAAAAGAGGGTTGATTTAGAAAGAGTGACCTGTCAGAACGAACAAATTAATGAATAAGTAGTAGAAATATACCATCTACCAGAGACACTGGGATCAGGGTTTAAAGAGCTCCCACTTAAATTAGTCAGTCAATGTGTAGTGGCTAGCCCTAGAAACACAAATACAAATAACATTATAGTGATCTAGTGGGTTGTGCAATGTATATGTGTGTGTGTGTGTGTGTGTGTAAATTCATACACATATATAACAATTAATGGAAAAAAGAGTCCATGAATCCATGAATTAGCAAGAAATAAAGGATGTATATGTGTAAAAGTTTTGAGAAAGGAAATAGGGGAGAATATATAATATATATGTGTAATTGTAAAAAATACAATTTAAAAATTCAATAATAAAATTATTTTTAAAAATTCACATTGCTTTTTTTTGTTATTTAATTTATCTTAAATTGATGCCTTACATAATAAGTTCTTTATTTATATAATCTATATTTTGGTGGGTTCTCAAATTTTTGCAGACCAAGTAGCAAGTCTCATTGAATATGATGACACATAATAGCCTATTCTAAAAATTCAAATCATAGCGCTTACCTAGGAATTTTCTAGGGCTACACTTGACTCAAATAAATTGCAATTTTAGTCACTGGGTGATATACAGAAATTATGTAACAAAGGCATTGATCATAAAGTCAATGTTTATAATATGCTCAATTATATAAGCATACAACTTACCTTTCTGTACTCTTGTATATAGCATCAGTTTAACTTACAAATTGTCAGTAGATATGACGCTTTCATGCTTGTTTGATTTCTTTGATGTTTATCAGTCTTACTTCTGAGAGTGCTGTTGGCTCTCTATGGATCCAAATTCAAACAGCTGTTTTTCAAGTTATGTTAAGTGTAGACAAAAAATAAAAGGAATATGATCTCTTTTTTGCTCTACCCTGGCTTTTTAGATCCTAATATTTCAGTAAAGTATAGTTACTTTAAAGTATCAATTAAAAATTAAATGATCATAATCTACTTACTAACAATTTGGGATTTTTAACTGAATGGGGAGTACAACACTAAATAACTCAAACTTCAAGTTTTTGCAAGCAAAGGGATTACTGGACATTGATTGAATGATGTTAAATACAAAACTGCTTTGATTTTTCTAGCTCTAAATTATGTGTAGGGAAATTGTTCCAAATGCTAATATTTAGTGTTAGGTGACTGAGAACTCTCCTGTATATTTATGCATTAACAGTTAAATGGTTTGTACATTAAATTTAGTTTGTTGAATTGAAGAGTGACTTCATATTTAAAAAAAAGGAACCCTTCCAACTGCTTCTGCAAACTATTGCTGTAAGGCCAAAGACAACTAACAGAACAAAGCATGATTTTTACATTTCACTAGTGTTCACCAGTTTCTAATCCAAAATAAGCTTTTATACTCAAGCATATTTTTGTTTAAAATTTGACATAGTATTTATCAACAATATCATGTGTTTTTGATAATTGAATTTTCTTCTTATAGTTTTGGAATCATTTTTTCAATACCAAAAATACCTATTTAGCTATAATAAGAAGGCACCTTTCTCAAAGTGTCATCAAGTTCCCTCCAACATCCTTGAGCAAGCACACAACTAAATACTTCTAGTAGTATATGGAGTCACATGGAAGAATCTTCAGGAAAATATAACAATATAAAGAACAAAATAATCCTGGCTTTAGGTTCACTTCATTACTAATAGCTGAGTAATTTTATTGTGAAAATATTTAAATGTAAACAGGGTTATATTTTAAAGATATGACCATAATTTTGCAATAATTGCCTAAACTGTGAAGGCCTGACAAAAGCTCAGCTGTTCTTCAGCCTCTCAGGACTTGGGGCACAGAAGTGTATCCTTAGTTGCTATATGGTGTACAGAGATAGAAAAATAATTGCTTAGTCTTCTACAATGGCACTCACCATTTGTCATGCTAGGAAGTGCACCATAGAAAGTCAAGTTATTAACCAACTTCTCATATAAATGTACAGCTGTAGAAACTAATTAATAACATTATTATTTTTGTAATGAAGAGAGGAAGCAGAAAGTGAAAGAAATCATAAAACGTGTTTCATAAAAAAAATTATTGTTTTCAGTTTATTTTTTGTCTGTGCATGTACTTGTCTCTGAATATGCATGTGTGTGTGTGTACATGTTATTTCCAGAGTTTCTCCTCTCCTACTGGTCAGATGAAGGTATTTTTTCAGACTACTAATAACTAGCATTGAAATTAGTGAAACAAATATGTTATTATAGTATTTATGCATGACTACACAAGTGGGGAGACAATTTAAAGAGAGGTTCATTTTCAAGTGGAAATAGAGAATGTCAGAGTGAACCAGGGCAAGATACAAACCTCAGGCACATGCCAATTCCCTATAATGTCATCAGAATAAGACTCAATCTCTCCATGAGTTCACGGCCAGGCTGGTCTACAGATTGATGTCCAGGTCAGCCAGGTGTACAGAGACAAGCCCTGTCTTAAAAACAAACAAACAAGCCGGGCGGTGGTGGCGCACGCCTTTAATCCCAGCACTTGGGAGGCAGAGGCAGGCGGATCTCTGTGAGTTTGAGACCAGCCTGGTCTACAAGAGCTAGTTCCAGGACAGGCTCCAAAACCACAGAGAAACCCTGTCTCGAAAAACAAACAAACAAACAAAAAGAATCTGAATCCACCAAGTAATGAATCTATCAGTCAGGCTAGAGGCCTTGGAATCCAACCACTTCCCCAAATCTATGAGCTGGCTACCCAGATCTACACAACAAGAACAAAAGGGGCTACCTGTAAAACAACATGTTATTACATAAGTGTCATAAATATAAACAGTCCAGGGACAAGTGTGAGATGGTTCAGCAGAAAAGAGTATTTGCTACCATACCTGATTACCTGAGTGCTACTCCCAAGAGTCACATGGCGGAAAGAGAGAAGCAATGCCCAAAAGCTATCCTCTGGACTCCACGTATTAGCCAGGGTAGACATGTACATACATACAGGTAGAATACACACACCCTATACCACAAAATAAATAAATAAATGTAGCAAAAATATTTAAACAAAAATAAAATAGTAGCTAATAAATGCTTCTTTCCAATGCTAATTTTTCAGTAGCAGAAATTTATTTAGTATCTAAATTCATTAGAATAATCCACAGAAACAAATGAAGGGAATTTTATTTTGGTTTTCTTTTTCAATGAAAGGAATTTGATTTTGATTTTCTTCTCCATGAAAAAGGAAATTATTGTATACTCCATGATTTAAGTAAGTTATCAAATCTAGCACGTGTAGTTATGGAAATACATGAATCTAGTGATGCACTATCTCTACATATTGAACATCTTTTAAAAGATGTTGAAAATTAAGAAACTTGTGGATAATATTTTATTATAATTAAAAACTTTTAACATATTAATTTATATTAATATTAAAAATGAATATTCTAAACTGTAAGGAAAGATATTTCATAGAGAATTTAATCTAACAAATTGCTAATATTTAAAATCTATTAAAACATGGACTATCTAGTGATCCACATAATTTTTAATTTATATTTGAGATTATAATTTAATTACAGCATTTATTCCTTTCCTTTCCTCCCTCTAAAGACTCCCAAATAACCCTAAATTCTCTCCTTCAAATCTATGGCATCTTCTTTTACTAATGAACATGTATATGTCTATTTTTACATGTATATATTCCTCAATTTGACCTGCTCAGTCCATGGCTACATATAAATTTTTTTTTTCAGGACTGATCTTTTGTCACTGGACGAGCTTTTGGTGTGCTCCATCCTGGGGAAGGCCATTTCAGTTTCTCTTTCCCAATTTTTCATATTCTTATTTTTACACATTCTTAATATGAGAAAAATTGTTTTGGGTATCATGGAAAATATAAGTTCTGTCTTTATATTAAAATATTCCATGCTTTGCATATGAGATATAGTAATGTCACTATCTACCCTATTTCATTCAAATAAAATATTTTATTCATGAAAGCGATTTACCTCAGCTTTAGTCAAGCTTTGGATTAAGAAAACAGAATTCTGGTAACACTCCATGTGAAAAATGTACTATGAGTCCATGTATCTCTTTCAACGCACAATGCCATTTGGCTCAGGACTTGGGTGAAGATCAATGTCAAGGTTTTGCTGCTCCAAATTGTTTTCAAGAAATGACTCACACCATCAAGTGAGAATTTCCTTGTAATTTTCTTTACTGTTCACTGTTTCACACTAAGAGCATCAAAGCCCTGCAATTGTAGGAATTATTAATGACATTGTTTTGTTTGCCTATCCTATAAATATCATTTAGGCTTTCTTTAATGTCATTTTAAATTTGGGAGTAGAAGAGAAGAGGTTGAGATGGGTTGTTTAGGTGTTCTGTTGTCCATTTTTATCAATATTCATAATATAGTGACTACTATTTATTGTATTATCACATATCAAATTTACCCATCACTTATCTTTTGATGTCAGAGTTTGTATGAATCTGTATTGATGTGCCAACTGAGAAAGTCATTATTATTTGTTTTCCTTACATGTCCTAGTAGAAAATACCCAGTGATTATCATCAACCTGTGTGATTACTATGTCTTAATAAAAAAAAATTATTACACACACACTGAGACAATAGGGATGTTCTATCGGGAACTCACCAAGGCCAGCTGGACTGGGTCTAAAAAACCATGGGATAAAACCAGACTCACTGAACATAGCAGACAATGAGGACTGCTGAGAAGTCAAGAACAATGGCACTGGGTTTTGATTCTACTGCACGTACTGGCTTTGTGGGAGCCTAGGCTCTTTGGATGCTCACCTTACTAGACCTGGAAGGAGGTGGGAGGTCCTTGGACTTCCCCCAGGGCAGAGAACCCTGACTGCTCTTTGGGCTGCTTAAGGAGGAGGAGTTGATTGGGGGAGGGGGGAATGGGAGGCGGTGGCGGGGAGGAGGCAGAAATCTTTAATAAATAAATAAAAAAAAATTATGCTGAAACACTATTCACTAAGTCTCTTGCTTCATATGGCCAGGAACCAGCAATTGTGGCACTCACAAAGAGAATGCTTCTCGTAGGAAACCAGTGCTCTTTAAAAAAAATATATAATTGATAACGTAGATTGCAGTTCATACCTTTGGACAAGTTCTCCTACCCCATTACCTAGTGCTCATTTGGTAATTTGCAAGTGATTTTGTGAATTTGATTCCACAATGTTTCACCCTGATTGTCCAAATACCTGTCTCCAAGTATTTTGTTGGTATTGTCTATAGTACTAAATCTAGTGCTGCTTATGTAAGAGATCTTAGTACTTTTCTGTAGTTGTATGTAGCATGAATACTAATTTTTTTCTCTTTTCTTCTTGAGACGGGGTTTCTCTGTAGCTTTGGAGCCTGTCCTGGAACTAGCTCTTATAGACCAGGCTGGCCTCAAACTCACAGAGTTCTGCCTGCCTCTGCCTCCAGAGTGCTAGGATTAAAGGTGTGTGCCATGACCTCCTGTCTCTAATTTTTCTCAATAAAACCCCAGAGTCAAATATTAGGGGATGAAAAATGAGAGATCAGAGGCACAGTGCAGTCAGCCACTAGAGAGACTTTTACCTCTACCAAATCCTCAAATTGAAGGAAGGTTGATAAAAATTTGGAATATAAGGAGAGGGTAGAAGGGGAGGGAAGAAGAGCAGGGAGTGGAGAAAAAGTTAGCTCAATAAAAACAATATATATATATATATATATATATATATATATATATATATATAGTCATCTGTAAAATGTTTTCAGCGAGACAACTCCTTTAGTCATTTTATGTCTTGGAAAGTGGTTAAATTAAGCTGCAATGTGAGGATGATAGTAATTAAAAGAACTCTCAGACAATGAGAACAGAAAGATGGTCTCAAAGACATAGAAAACTAAGGAACATAATCTTTAGGCAAAAATGATCAACTCTGTTTTCTATATCATCACAGTTCTGTTCGAACATTGTTTTGTATGTGTGTCAGAAAAGGGTCTTGTGTACCATGGGCTGACATATGGCATTCTGTTTAGTGGAGATGACCTTGAACTCATAATCCTTCTACATCCACTCAAGTATTGGGCACATAGCTGTGTATCACTACTTGTATCTCTGCATTAACATATTTTTAGCATGTATTAGAAGACATGTAAAATACATGTCTCTAAAATACATATAACTCTATGTCGTATCAAATGGTGGTATTAATTGGCAATGCATTTCAATTCTAAATAACCTGAATAATATACTTTTTATGTACTCTAAATAGAATGCGTGGAATTATATTCAAATTACCAAGTCTTTTAAGTAAACAATCAAATATTTAGTGTTAAATTATTACCAATTATTTCTTTCATTTTAATTCATGGCAATTTATCACTAAAACAAGAACCTTATAATAACATTAACATACATTTCTATTATCATAAAGTTCTCAAATGCAACTGAATGAAAACAGTCAAAATCTTGACTTGAGTAGACTGTCTAGCTTCAGTCTGTAAGAAATTCAGTCATGGGGCAATGCTAGCTCCACAGCACCAACTTGACCTAATTGCTGTGTGTAAGAAGACAGTCTGACATTCAAGAAACTGAAATATTTATGTTTATTTGTGGCTCAGATCATATGACCATGTAAACATCTTTCTCAACCCATTTTATGGTTTTATTTTACTTTTTCCTCCCACATCAGTGACATAGACTTTGTGAAAACATTTCTGTTAATAGGCTTGTTTTATGAGAACTGGTATTATTAATACTTTTAATAAATGTTAATTTGTTAGTCATCGTTCCATTTGACAAATAACTAAGGAAAACAACAAAGGGAAAGATTTATTTGCCACCTGATTTCGACTCTGATCTATTAGCAGAGATATTTTTTGATTTGTGAAGTAAGTGAATATCATAGTGGGGATGTATACAAAACAAAAAGCTACTCCAAGACCCTTTATAAGGATACAACTTCTAATGATCTAAGTTCTTTCTATTAGGCATCATTTTCTAAAGGTACTACTACTTCTCAGCCGTGTCACAGACAAGCAAACCATCCTTTAGGATATAGCACCTTCCTGAGATATATAAGATCTGAACCATCCTTGTGTTATATTAATAAATGTTAGGATTATATACATTAAGCTGGCTAAGTATTATATTTTAGCAATATCTTTTAATGTACAAAATAAGAAAAAACCAAAGTAAGGCCAATTGTTGGCTAATCTAATAAATTCTTTCATGGTGACTTATTATATAATTGTTGATTTTACAGTTTGTAAGGGAATGGACATGAGCACTACAATAGAAGATGAAATGAGAATTCATTGATGACTATTCTAGAAGAGTCAACCTTTGTCAAGAGGCTTGAGAAACTCCTAATATAAAGAATCTCAAAAAAATTCAGCCAGGCTTGTTGGCTTAGTCTATGTATCAGCTATTTGGGATCTAAGGCAAAAAGATTTCAAGTTCAATATCAGCTGGTGTTACCAAGTTATTTCAAGTCCAGCATGGACAAATTAGTGAGATATTATTTTAAAATAAGAAGAAAGAATGAAGGCTGGAATATGTAGTTCAGTGACAGAGAGATCTTGTCTTTATTCCTCAGCACACAAGCAAAACAAAACAAAACAAAACAAGTCAATACAAGGATTGCGCAGAAGATTTATTGCCAATATAAATTTTAAGACTCTGCTGTCAGTAGTATTTGGTTTGAAGACTGATGCTTGCCATCTGAGGGTTCACGAACACTTGCTAGATTGAAGACTAACTAAGACATAGAACATTGAATAATTAGGTTAAGAGCACAACGTTATCTTTCCTTGAAATTTCGCAGTGATTGAAGAAGATAGATAAGTGGTATATTGATTGAATGGATAAATGAAGTATATTTATTTTGGAGGGTGTAAGTTAATAGAATATATTGGCGTAAAGAGTTATGAGAATCGGGGAACAGAAAATCATCCACATGTATGGTAGAGTCAGGAGTAGAGTTTGACTATAGCAGAGGATACAATGTCCTAGAGATTGCCTATTAGTCAGGGATTTATTAGTGTGGCTTATAGACTGTGGACTGGCTAATTCAAAAGCTTATATCTCCTGATGTACAAGTCAAACTCTATTGGTTCTGCTGTCCACAAGGTTGAATATCTCAGTTGATCTCCTGTTGGGATTCTATAGAAGTAGATTTTAACGCCAATGAAGGAGACCCTCAGCAACAGGACAAGTGAACTTGCCAGTGAGAACAAAAGGAAGCAAGCAAAAGGCAGAAGCTTCCCTTGTATGTAGGCTGCCACCAAAGGGTGTGGGTCACATTTAGGCTGGTTCTTCCCACCTCGAATGATCCAAACAAGAAAGGCCCTTATAGACGTGTGCAGTTGCTCAGGTTTAGATGAGTACAGAGGGAGACAAACTGACAACCAAGATTATCCATCACCAGTGACCAGGAAGGCAAAGGTGTGGACTTCAGAAAAAAGAAACTTGGAAAGGGAGTCATTTAGTAAGTTGGGACATTTCTCTTCTTTTTTTGGTGCTGACTTTTTTTTCAATATATAATTCACATTTATTTTATAACATTAAATTTATTTATTTACTTTACATCCCACCACAATTTCCCCTCCCCCCTCTCCTCAGATTCCATTACTCCACCTTCCCTCTGCCCCTCAATCCACTCTTCTTCTGTGTCTGTTAAGAAAGGGACATGGGTGTCAACAAAGCATAGCATCTCAAGTTGCAGTAGGACTAAGCTCCTCCCCTTGTATTAAGGCAAAAAAAAAGCAGCATGTATCTTTCAATAGTTCAGGGTTGAAATTTAATGACCTGGAGGAAAGATGAATTTTCCTTTTAAATCTAAAGAGATTGCTTATTGCAATAAAGATAAATAGGACAAAGCTCTGCTAGTTTTCTTAGAAAAAGTTAGTAATTCACTGTGTTGTGTACCATTCTGGATGCTTTAAGGAATGGTATTTTTTATAGCTATTGAGTTAGGACAGTGGCATAAGGGACTAATGAAGCAAATAACTGGTAAGGCTTTCATTTGGAGCTGAAAAGATGTTCCAGTAATTAATTGCACTTACTGTTTTTGCAGAAGACCAAGAATTGTTTTCCAGCATCCAAAACACATGGCTCAAAATTACAGGTAGTATCCATGTCCATAGATACTCTCTTCTAATTTCCATTGTCATCTCAGTACATATGGTTCACATGCAGACAGATAAGTAGGCACACACACATACTTAGAAATGAACTCAAAAATTTTTTCACCCCATTTCCCTTACCCCCATATCCAAGCGGATGACTATATGTTTTTCTTTGGGTTCACCTTCTTATTTAGCTTCTCTAGGGTCACAAATTATATGCTCAATGTCCTTTATTTATGGCTAGAAACAAATTGTGAGTGAGTACATCCCATGTTCATATTTTTGGGTATGGGTTACCTCACTCAGGATAGTGTTTCCATTCATTTCCATGCAAAATTCATGATGTCATTGTTTTTTACCGCTGAGTAGTACTCTAATATGTATATATTCCACACTTTCTTCATCCATTCTTCCATTGAAGGGCATCTAGGTTGTTTCCAGGTTCTGGCTATTACAAATAATGCTGCCATGAACATAGTTGAACAAATGCTTTTGTCATATGATAGGGCATCTCTTGAGTATATTCCCAAGAGTGGGAAATCCCCACTGGGCCTTGGGGTAGGTTGATCCCGAATTTCCTGAGAAATCACCACACTGATTTCCAAAGTGGTTGCACAAGTTTGCATTTCCACCAGCAATGGATGAGTGTACCCCTTACTCCACAACCTCTCCAGCAAAGGCTATCATTGGTGTTTTGATTTTAGCCATTCTGACAGGTGTAAGATGGTATCTCAAAGTTGTTTTAATTTGCATTTCCCTGATCGCTAAGGAGGTTGAGCATGACCTTAAGTGTCTTTTGGCCATTTGAATTTCTTCTGTTGAGAATTCTCTGTTCAGCTCAGTGCCCCATTTTTTAATTGGGTTAATTAGCATTTTAAAGTCTAGTTTCTTGAGTTCTTTATATATTTTGGAGATCAGACCTTTGTCTGTTGCAGGGTTGGTGAAGATCTTCTCCCAGTCAGTGGGTTGCCTTTTTGTCTTAGTGACAGTGTCCTTTGCTTTACAGAAGCTTCTCAGTTCCAGGAGGTCCCATTTATGGAGTGGGATGGGGGTAAGGGGAAATGGGGTGAGAAACGTGAGAAGGGGAGGATTGGGGGAGCTTGGGGAAATGGGATGGTTGGAATAAAGGAAGGGTGGATATGGGAACAGAGAAGTATATATCCTAATTAGGGGAGCCATCTTAGGGTTGGCAAGAGACTTGACTCTAAAGGGGCTTGCAGGTGTCCAGGGAGATGTCCCCAGCTAGTACCTTGGGCAACTAAGGAGAGGGAACCTGAAATGACCCTATCCTACACTGATGAATATCTTGCATATCACCATAGAACGTTCATCTGGCGATGGATGGAGATAGAGACAGAGACCTACATTGGAGCACCGGACTGAGCTCCCAAGGGCCAAATGAGGAGCAGAAGGAGGGAGAACATGAGCAAGGAAGTCAGGACCACGAGGGGTGCACCCACACACTGTAACAGTGGGGCTGATCTATTGGGAGCCCACCAAGGGTAGCTGGACTGGGACTGAAAAAGCATGGTGTAGTGAGAGCTGCAGGCTGTGTTCCTGCAGCCCCAGCTCCTGGGCACCTGGCTAGCTTATGCCCTGAAATAACAACACACAAACTGTATTCTTTTAAACACTGCTTGGCCCATTATATCTAGCCTCTTCTCGGCTAACTCTAGCACCTGGACTAGCCCATTTCTAATAATGTGTGTAGCACCCCAAGGTGAGCTTACCGGGAAGATTCTAGCCTACGTCCATCCTGGGTCGGAGCTTCATTGCGTCTGATCTGGAGAGCAGAGGCATGGTGTCTAAACTCACTTCCTCTTCCTCCCAGCATTCTGTTCTGTTTACTCCACCCACCTATGTTCTAACCTATGAGGGCCAAGCAGTTTCTTTATTAATTAACCAATGACCTTCCTCCATCAGCATGGGATAAAACTGGACTCTCTGAACATGGCAGACAATGAAGGCTGATGAGAAGCCAAGGACAATGGCACTAAGTTTTGATTCAACTGCATGAACTGGCTTTGTGGGAGCCTAGCCTGTTTGGATGCTCACCTTCCTGGACCTTGATAGAGCGGGGAGGACCTTGGACTTCCCACAGGGCAGGGAATCCGGACTGCTCTTTAGACTCTAGAGGGAGGGGGAATGGAGTGGGAGGAGGGGGAGAGGAGTGGGGAGATGGGGAGAGGAGTGGGGGGAGGGAGAGAAGAGTGGGAGGAGGGGTAGAAAGGGGAGGGAAATGGGAGGCGGGGAGGAGGCAGAAATTATTTAAAAAAAAAAAACTAAGGCAAAAGCAAATAAATAGATGAAACATGCCATGATAAAAAAAAATTAAGGATGTATTATTGCTGTGTGAGAATGGTCTTTTATCCTGTCACTTGTATTATTTTTAATAAAATGCTGATTGGCCAGTAGCCAGGCAGGAAGTATAGGTGGGGCAACCAGCCAGGAAGTAGAGGTGGGGTAATGAGAACAGGAAAATCCTGGGAAGAGAAAAGGGCAGTCTGCAGTTGGGACCATGTGGGACAGAACTTCAACCAACATATTAGGGCATTACTCTCCATCACTGAAGTTAGGTCCTTTGCCACTGAGCTAAATGTACCACTGCTGAAGTTTCTGTAAGCATCCTCAGGGCTACCAGTCCGGAATAACTTGTAACTACCACTGAACCCAACATTGATTCCAGCACCACAGTTCCCAACTCTTGTCCTGCCAGAGAGGAATATAACCCTAATAATATAGTCCTCTCTTACATGTGGAATTTCTAGCAATTGTCACTAAGAGACCCATTTAACCATCTTTTGCAGGACAATATACTATACATAGTATTCAAACTTCCAAATCTTTATGATACTAAGGACACAGAAAGGCCAGAGTGTGACTTCATGATAATGGAGTTGGTTTGGTCACCAAACCTCCTGGAGGAGAAGAGTTGAGATTGGGAAAATCGTGTATGGACAATTTCAATAATAGAAATACTCGGAGGAGATTGTAGTGTGGAAAACTGTCTGCCTGCTGCCTATACTTTAAGATACAAATGTCTATGTCCCCCACTTTTTTCTTTCTTGTTCTTTTCATATTTGTGTGTACAGCAAGTGGGCACATGTGTGTGTGTGTGTGTGTGTGTGTTTGTATGTGTGTGTGTACATACAAGTAAAGGTTTGATACCAATATGAGGAATCCTCCTCAATTTCTCTTCCTCTTCATTCTTTTGAGGGAGTGTCTCATAATTGAGCCCAGACATAGCCAGCTTCTCCCAGGTATTCCCTGTATCTGTTTTCCTAGGCTGGACTACAGTTGACCTGCCAGCCCACCCAGCATTTACATGGATTCTGGGGATATAGGATAAACTCCTCTCTCCGGCAAGTACTTTAGCCACTGAACTATCTCTATATCCCTATTTCTGCCTCTTCTCATCCCTATGCCCTGATCTGGGGAGTTTGTCATGGATAATACAAACTTACATACATGCACATATATGTGTGCATAGTTATTTGTATATATTTTTATTTTTTATCTAAAGCTTCATATTTGTTAGACACAGTGTTTTTTTTTAATTTTTTTAACAATATACATTCTTGATAGTGTCTTAACTTAAATATGACAACTCATTGAGTAATTTCAGAACTAGAATCTCTAGATCTATGTGTGTCACTGGAAACAAAAGCATGCAACAGCATGAAAATAGGTACATGGAGCTTAAGCAACTTCCTCAGTAGTGTATATTAGTCCGAGGTAATAGCAAGTTTTTAGTATTTTAAGGAAAATAAAATGTGTCAAATACTTTCACAGCTTTTCTTCACTGAGAATTGCATGGTTTGAACTGAGAAAGACCTTACATTAAATTAACACCCACACCCCTGCCAGACTGAATTTCAGTTGCTTTCATACAAATCTCATTTTCTATTTAAGGATATTTTGAAATACGCTTGTGGTAAAGTATATAAAATATGGAAATGTGTATAGTTGTCAAAATGCAAATAATTAACTGGTCAGTTTTTCTGGGATGCTTAGAAGTGGCTGGAAACTTTCAACAGGCTTCTAGGAGGATAATGACATCATGTTTCATACCAGGACCAATATAGATTTTCTAAATTTAGAAAAACAAATGTTTCTGTGTACATTAGGGCTGTGCTGAAGTCATGACATCATGCTGCCTAGAGAACAGCCAGGGTAAATCATACCACTCTCTGCCTCTTTAGAAGTCAAGCTATCTTCAAAAGTTTCTCACTTTTGTCCTTTGGAAACAACGGAGTTTCTTTTTGGCAATATCAAGTAGCAGCTAGTTGGCTGGTTTAATGGTTCCTACTAATTAAGACAATCATCAAGCCATGGCCCCTTAGAAAAATTAATCAAGTAGTGCTCATCACTAACTTTCTACCAGGTTGTATGTCAAGGAATTGGATATGTCCCAACCTGTAACGTGTCAGGGTTTTGTTGCAGTTTGTTTGTTTCATTTAAAAAATAACAACACTCAATATCATCCATATTTGCATACCAAGTAATGGTGACAAAGTTTGTGAATTTCTGGTTCTGGTCATGTGGAGTTTTTGTGCTTTGTTTTTTGCTTTTTTTAAGTTAAAAATTTTTGTTAGCAGCTAAAAGTTAGAAACAAAAGCTGAAACAACTACTTGAACATAGGAGACCGACAGTGCCAATAAAAGTTGGTTCAGAATGAAAAGAGAGCTACATTTGTAGAAGTTGCCAGAAAAGAGAAAACTTGAAGTCGAGGAAGAGATAACCGATGCTGGTCTTTCAAGAGAAGAAAATTGTGGAGTTGGATCTGGTAACCTGGGCATTGAGAGGACGTTCAAGGAAACACTCCAGCAAGCCTGGGTGTGCATGAAGATTAAAAATTAATGGACTTAAAACTAGAGGATAAAGGAAAGTACAAATTTCCCCTTTAGTGTTAGGAAAATGTAGCTGGTACTTAGTTTTTCTATTATCACAGATGGTGGGTTACACCTCAGAAATAAAACCCTAGGATGAATACTTTCATGGGATATTTTTAACCTTCGGAGAAGTAACCTCTTCCTTTCAAGGCATGCCTGAGGAGCTTTTGACGTGTCCAAAAGCCAAGGAGAATTAGCATTAATATCTGCACTATTTTATATATTACCCTAGGGAAGCTCACATCTGTTTTCCTCTTTTATCCCCACACTGACTCTGAATTAGGAAAGACCAACATTATGCTCTTTGTTTCATGGATGAGGATTTGGAATCTCATCAAGTAAAGTGAGATGGGGAAAGACAAGCAGCCAAGATAGATTAGAACTCAGATCTCATGAAGATTTCCTAGAGCTCACTGCACCCACACTGTAACCCCTGACTTAGAGAGTCTAGTAGTAGATTTGAAACAGAAGTGCAAACTGGATTTCCGTCCTTTGGATAACTTTTCTTTATTTACTTTATTTCTCCGCATTGGGATCTTTGAGAGGGCTAACACCTTAGTGTATGTACAATGGATTTTTCCTATTAGGTAAGCGCTGTCCTTTGCTTCACCCACCAAGCAGCTGGGCTAAGTCACTCTTAAAGAATGCTTTGTGCCAGAGGCTCATGCAAAAAATCTTTAGTGAAAAATCAATTTATTAAAGCAAATCCTGGCTTTTTAAAAAATCACTTTACATTTAAGAATTCCTCTGTTAAGCATTAAGGTGTTCTCACCCCAGAAATAAGTAATATTTTAAGTGTTTGAGTATATATTGTAAAGGTAAAAGCTATTATGCAGTCTGAAAACAGGACTGTTTACGAAGTCATAGAATGTGTACTTTTAAAAAGCTTAGAAACCAAACTCATGAAACACAAACAACACAGCTTTGACATGCAAAAGCAGTAGACTACAGTAGAGCTAGTTATTTTGACTCTTACACAACAGAACAGTACTTTTTTTTACTTAATGACTGATTTGGTTGATTTGCTTGGGAATTTCTGTAAAATAATTCATGGCGATGGATTTATTACCTGTTTAATTTAAAGGGAGAGAGAGTTAGAGAAAGAAAGACTAAAACTCAACACGCAAAGATTGAGGTCTAGCTTTGTTTGCCTCTGGCCTAGAACTTGGCTTGTTTTTCTTCATATGAGATGAGACTCATGTGACTTTCCCCCTGCAACAGAATCTGTCAGCATTCACAGTAGTAGGTTCTGAAAGATCAGTTACTTCCAACTGTCTGCTCTCTTAAAATAGAATTGCCATGAAATGACAGTGGGGCTTGTGTTTTGCTTGGAGCAGATAAACATCAATATCTGACCTGAAGAAGTAGGCTTTCTTAGATGTTTCCCTGAAGTTTCAATGCAGGGAGAACTGACACCTTCCAAGGTTAGAATTATTCCGATGCTCCAAATGAGATTGGAGAAAACAACACCAGTCTCTTTCTTTGTCTGAAGCTCAGCTGGAATATGTAACAATTTCCAAAAATATAATGTGACTCCAGCAGAGAATCACCTACTGGGCTACATTCTAGAGTTAGCTTTTATAAAGCCAGGTCAGCATAACAGAGAAATCAACCTGCCTGATGAAAAGACAGGTTCTGAGAGGAGACGGGAGGCAAAGCAGTAACTTAGATATTGGTCACTGTTGTGTTGATTTATGTGTTTAGTTTGTCTCATTTGCCAAATACTCCTTATTCTTTTGGAAATAAATATAAATAAATTGAATAAGCATAGTTATCTTGCTAATTTTTAGTAGAGAAAAAGTAAATGGTGACTTTGAAAGTCTACCCATGAAAGTGTGCATGGAGACATAACAGATCACTTTTGGAATCACATGTCATGTCAAAAAAATCAAGTTAGCCTGCTCAATATATAGAGAATATATTTCTATTAAAAATATTACCAGATGTAGATGTGGCTGAGTGATTAAAAGTACTTCCTTTACTTCCAGAGTATTAGAGTTCAGCTCCAGAAACCATCTCAGTCAGTCCATAAACAAATGTAACTTCATGTTCAGGAGTTCTGACAACTTCAGGACTCTGTGGGTGTCCACATCACTTATAATACATATACTCAAAAAATAGATAGTTAGATACATAAATATTAATCTTTAAAAAAGTACCATGCCAGGTGGTGGTGGTTCACACCTTTAACCCTTCAGCACTTGGGAGGCAGAGGCAGGCAGAGCTCTGTTATTTTGAGACCAACTTAGTCTACAAAGCGAGTTCTATGACAGCTAGGGCTGTTACATGGAGAACTCCTGTCCAAAAAAAAAAAAAATTAGGGTGATGGCTCAGTAGATAAAGTGATAATCACACGAGAGGATGCGATTTCAGATTTCCAATGCAAATGTAGTTTATGTAGAAGTTGTACTGTGGTAATGACCACAGTTTTCAGCAAGCAGCGAGAGGGGAGTACTAGGCAGGTTTGGTAGCTAAACTACCAAGATCTACTGTGCTTTGGCATCAGCAAGAGTCCTTGTCACAATGAATAAAATGGAGTGAAATAAGAAAAAAGACATCAGCCTTAGGCTTCCACATCAATATGCACACACACACACACACACACATTAGCATAGAAATATACACATATACACCTCCTTACATATATGTTCCCATGCACATAATGGAAAAAAAACCTTATTCTAAACACTCTGCTTTGGACTGGGAGGAGACAACACGAGCCTTTCCCGTGCCTTGTGGTATCAGGCTATTGGTCTCTATTATGGTGATGAAATACAGGAGAGAGAGAGAGAGAGAGAGAGAGAGAGAGAGAGAGAGAGAGAGAGAGAGAGAGAGTTTCCTCTGGAGAGAAGTAGATCCAAAAATGTGAAGGTGGGGAGGAGTGGGCTCAGGTGAGTGACCTACTTACCACCTAGGGACATTGTGATATCTGAGTCTGAGATAACGTTCTATTTATATAGGTTTTCAACATTCAAATTATATTATTATGTATAATTTGCACTATCAGTATATATTCATTATGATACAGTGTTTGAAATTATTAGATGACTAAAGAGAAAATAAAACGACTTTATTTATATGTAAAATGATCATGTATTTTTGATACAAGGACACAGTTCTCTGAGTGAATTCATTTCCTGAATTTCTGGAAGATTCTGTTCTGGAGGTACTCTAGGATAGACTTTTTCTCTTGCCTTATCCCAAAGATGGTAGATGGTTCCTTAGTTTCCAGATGTGCCTTTTGTAGGAGGAGGGCCCGCTTATTTGTCCCTGTCATGTGGTTAACTTAGCCAGGAAATACCCACACAGAAACTGTATTAATTAAATCACTGCTTAGCCTATTAGCCCTAGCTTCCTATTGGCTAACTCTTGCATCTAATTTAAGCCATTTCTTTTAATCTGTTTATCACCACGAGGTCATTGACTAACAGCAAAGTCTCAGGGCATCTGTCTCCAGTGGCGACAGCTTCATGGTGTCCCCTGACTCTGACTTTTTCCTCCCAGGATTTCATTTAGCTTTCTCTGCCTAGATCTGTTTCCCTATACCTCTATTATAGGCCCAAAGCAGTTCCTTTATTCATTAACCAATCAAAGAAACACATAGACAGAAGGACTTCCCACACCAGCATTTCTCCCAATTCTGCTCTCTCCTCTGAAGGTTGTCCTTCATAGTCTCAAGAAACATGATGGACTTTGTCTCTGTACTGTGTAAAGAGACATCAAATATTAGAAATGAACACATTCCTCGATTTCCTAATGTTCATCCTGTTGAACCTGTAAGAAGCATTCATCAGTACATTTCCAATTGAATAATTACAATTTGCCTTTAATTTTGCAATTTATATTGTATTGTATATTCATGTGTATGTGTGCATCTGTGGACCAGTGTGTGTTTGTGTGTGTATATTTCTCAACTTCCATTACTTAATGTTTATTTCTTTTTGAAGCAGGTCTCTCAAAAGTTAGAGATTCACCTGATTTGACTGAACTAGGTGGCCAGTGACCCCAGGGATCCATTTGCCTCAGTCTTCCCAGTGCTGGAGTTACAGACACATCCTACCATGTTCAGATTGTGTATAGGTTTTCTGTAATGGAACTCAGGTCCTTCAGCTAGGCACCAACTTTCCTAAAGGCTTTGGTCCCTCAGTCCTGCCATTGCTAGTTTCTTTTGATTTTTGCTCTCTGAATTCTCACAAAAAATATTTCTAATGTTCAGGAGCCATTATCATCTTTTTGAGATCACTGTTGTTCATGAAAATAGTTTAAAGAAATAGGTCAGCAGCTTAAGTTTCCCCTGTATGAAGAAATACATCATTCAGAAATGTACTTTCTTAAGGCTTATTCAATGCTGAGGAAATATTCACTGTAAAAGAAAGTAAGGAAAAATCTATGATTTTGGATAGTTTTCCCTTTTTAAAAATCTGTTTTTTTCAACCAAAACGACCATGTGGTAAAGTGCTTGTGGCACAGACACAGGTCTTTTTCTTCTTGTGGAAAAAGGGCACTGCTGTTTTACCATGGCCTGGAGGCCCTTGGGAACCTGCTGCCAAGGACAACCGCTGTGAGGTTGTCAGTGAGCAGGAGTTTACAAGTAAAGGGTGAATATTGCTCCTAGGTTGTACTCTCCAAAGGAGCTGAGGTTACAGATTTCTTCTTAGAGTGTTCCTTTAATTGTCATTTCTCTGATCTTCTCCAGCATCTTTCAGGCAGAGACAGCCCACACTGGTGGTAGATTTACCAACATAGTTTCGTGTGCTTTCAGGAGATTTGGAATAAGTGGGATGAATGCATAGATAGTGTGGGTTATTGGATTCTAAAGGATAAATTCTTAGGCTGTGTAGAAGACATTTTTTTTACCTGCTATCCATGTGTAATTTATTATTTATTGTAAATATTAGTGAAATGAAGTAATGAGAAACATGTTTATAGCAGCTTTGGTGTCTGAAATAAATCCTGGCTCTGTACCAGCATGCCTGCACCTGTCAACTGCAGGAGAGAAATGAATGCAAAATATATGGTGTCGACTACTGTGGAGCATTCCACATATTTCTGTTATTTTGCTCTTATGATAGTAATTTAAAAGTATGTATGATACAAATTAAAACATCTTGTGATTATGTTTTTTGGAGGGGAGAAGAAAAAGGTTTGTTTGGCTTACACTTCTGAATCTCTGTCTTAGGATCTCTACTGCTGTGAAGAGACACCATGATAACAACAACTCTTATTAAGATAAAGCATTTAATTGGGATGCTTGCTTACACTTTCTGAGGTTTTGTATGTTATCTTCATGGTATGATATGGTAGTATACAGGCAGACATGTTGCTGGAGCTGAGAGTCCTACATCTTGATATGCAGGCAATAGGAAGTGGTCTAAGACACCGGGTGATATCTTGAGCATGTATGAGACCTCAAAGCCTACTCCACAATGACACATTTCTTCCAATAAGGCCACACCTTATAATACTGTCACTCACTTTGGAAGTCATTTTCTTTCAAATCACCACACTCTACTTCCTGGCCTCCAAAGGCTTGTAGCAATATCATAACATAAAACTACATTCACTCCAACTTCAAAAGTCCCCATAGTCTATCACAATCTCAACAATGTTTAAAAGTATAAAGTCTCTTCTGCTATGCAATTTCTTTCTTTCTTTCTTTCTTTCTTTCTTTCTTTCTTTCTTTCTTTCTTCCTTCCTTCCTTCCTTCCTTCCTTCCTTCCTTCCTTCCTTTCTTTCTTTCTTTCTTTCTTTCTTTCTTTCTTTCTTTCTTTCTTTCTTTTTTTTCTTTTGGACTTTTTGAGACAGGTTTTCCCGAGTGCTGGGATTAAAGGTGTGTGCCACCACCACCCAGTGATTCATGCAATTTCTTAACTGTGATCCCCTATAAAATGAAAATCAAAAAGCAGATCACATACATCTAACATATAATGATACAGAATGTATATTACTATCACAAAATGTAAGGAAGGGAGCATCGTGAGGAAATACTGAACCAAAGTAAGACCAAAAGCAAGTGAGCAAACTCCAAGCTCTGTATCTCCATGTCTGATATGAAAGCGCTCTTCAGATTTCCAATTTCTTTCAGTTTTGTTGACTATAACCCACTTCTCTTTCTTGGGCTGTTTGTACTCCCTGTTAGCAGCTCTCCTCAGCAGCTATCCCATGACTCTGGCTTCTCCAACATCTTGGGTTCTCCAAGGCAATCCAGGTTTCAACTTCACAGCTTCACACAATGGCCTCTCTAGTCCTCCATTCAGGGACAATCCTGACGCATGCCTGACCTCAGCAGATTTCCTTAGTAGTGGAGACAAACTCCATAAAGCTTTTCTTCTATCATTAACCCTAAAGCCAGAACCACGGGACTGAAGCTGCCAGTTTCTGCTGCTTTCTGTGCCTGGAACATGGTCCCTTTGTTCAGTTACTTCTTCACCAGCTTTCTATTTTTGATAGGTACCTCCACTGCCTAATCTTTGCTGTCCTTGAACTTGCTCTGTAGACCAGGCTGCCCTCAAACTTAGAGATCGCTAGCCCCTGCCCCAGAATGCTGGGATTAAAGGTGTGTACCCCCACACCTGACTCTGAGCTTCTCCTTAATTCTTTTTCACAAATTTAGCTGGGTAGAACTTGCCCTGAAATCACCATTCCCTTTATTCCATTTCTTAATCCATTTATCTCCTTGAACACAGGATTTACCTCTATTCCTCTTCCTGGTACCTCTTTTCTCAGTCTATATATTTTGTATTTTTATTTGTTCAGCTTGCTCCTTTTTATTATAAATCTTCGTCATAGTTAACACTAATGACCACATGACAGAATCTATGCTAGATTGTTTTGAGATTTCCTCTGCCAACGGAACTAATCCAAATCTCTTTACTTTAGCCTCAGGCAGACTCCAGACACTGGCAAAAGGCAGCCACATTCTTCACCAAAATATCACAAGAATGATTTCTAGGCCATATGTTAATATCCTTTTCTAAATCTCTTGAGCTAGCTCCCCACAATTCAAATCATACAGAGCACCACTTCTTCCATTCTTCTATAAGAATGCCCCAGTAAGCAGCACTTAACACATTCAACCACTTTTCTAATCCACAGTCCCAAGGTTCGTATTCCTTCAAACAAAAGCATGGGTAGGGCTATCACAGCAAATACCCTGATCACTGGTTCCAAATTCATTCTTAGGGTTTCTATCCTTGTAAAGAGACACCAGGACCACAGCAATTCTTATAAAGGAAAAACGTTTAATTGGGGTAGCTTACATTTTCAAAGGTTTAGTCTGTTTTCTTTCTGCATGGTGCGACGTGGTGTCATGCAGGCAGACATGGTGTCATGCAGGCAGACATGGTGGCATGTAGGCAGACATAGTGGCATGCAGGCAGACATGGTGGCATGTGGGCAGACATGGTGGCACGCAGGCAGACATGGTGGCATGCAGGTAGATATGGTGCTGGAAAAGTAGCTGAGTGCCCTACATCTTGGCAGGCAACAAGAAGTGGTCTCATATTGTGATTAATTTATGATATTAACTTATAAAATATTCTAGTAAAATAACTTCATTTTACTGTGTTAAAATTGCAAGGACTTTTAATTTTTTTTAACACAGAATGAATCCACGGCCTTTCATTTTCTGTGAAAACAGAAGCAAAACCCCTTCTTCAAAGTAACATTATCTTTTGACTTAAATTTTGAAGTCAAGGCATTTTCAAAATATATATGTTGGATTAATCCACCAGCATTTATAATCAAATGTCTTTTAGCAGCTGTTACTTTTTCATGAGCCATCAAATATTTGAAAGACAACACGATAATATACAGTATCCAGATTCTGTGTCTTTTCCATCTTTTTATAGTGTAATTTTAAACTCACATTTTTCTATTTTTATTTTTAAATTATGGTTTTTGAGATAGGGTTTTTCTGTGTATCTTTGAATGTCCTGGAACTCACTCTGTAGACCAGGCTGTCCTTGAACTCACAGAGATCTGCCTGACTCTGTCTTCCAAGTGCTGGGATTAAAAGTGTGTGCGACCACACCCAATTATTCTTTCTTTTTTCTAAATGACTTTATCCTTTTTCTTTTCTCTCTCAAGGCTACATATATTTTTAAACACACTGTAAACTGTTTAAATGTTTAATTCATCTGAATCTATCTTTACTATATATCTCTCTTTTTCTGACCACAAGAGTCTTTAATTTGCTGAGCAATATGACTAGGATTAAAGCTGTCACTTTGATGGATGAATCCACCCCATTCTTTAGCTATCCAAGAATCTAATTTCATGGTGGAGGCACTGGAAGGAGCCAAATTTATTGCCACAACTCTATGGAGTTTCAAGGTCTCTGCTACCACCGAGAAGTATGTTATTGGCTATTCATCACCACCATTTAAGTGTTTGGTGGTGGGGCCTTGGTGTAGGAGTTCCTTATGTTTGTGTGTTGATTTCATTGGTTAATGAATAAAGAAACTGCCTTGGCCTAGTTGATAGGGTAGAACTTAGGTAGGCAAAAAAAAAAAAAAAAAAGTGAATGCAGGGAGGAAGAAAGCAGAGTGAAGAGAAGTCATGAATTCTCTGCCTGAGATGGACACAGGTTAGAATCTCTGGTAAGCCACTGTCACATGATGATATACAGATTAATGGAGATGGGTTAAACTAATATGTAAAAGTCAGTCAATAAGAAGTTAGAGTTAATGGCCAAGCAGTGTTTTCATTAATACAGTTTCTGTGTGGTTATTTTGGGTATAAGCTAGCCGGGTGGCCAGGACAAACAAGTGACCCTCTCCTTACAACAGGGCCTCCTAAAAGAGCTGCAAGGTTTTTGCTGCTAAAACTGATTCAGGAAGGCTCTCTTAATGAGATACACTTGCCTCTATCAAACAGAGAGCCTACCTGAGAAAATGCTGCTACCAAAAAGCCATGCTTAACTCTGTTATTTTGTGTCTAGAATTACTTCCCAAGCTCCCTCAGGTTTTAAGTGGATTTAGTTGTTCAAGTTGGTGCCATTTGATGGCAGAGGTTTCTGTCCTGCCCAGTCCCACAGTCATTCAGTCCCAAAGAAACACACTAAGGTCTACATTAATTATAAATTGGTTGGCCTATTAGCTCAGGCTTTCTTATTGACTAATTCTTACATTAACCCATAATTCTTGTCTGTGTTAGTCACATGGCTTGGTACCTTTTATCAGTGAGGCATTCTTATCATACTTCCTCTGTTTCTGGGTGATGACTGCAGATTGAGCCTTTCCTCTTCCCAGAGTTCCCCTATTCTGGTTGCTCTGCCTGGCTACTAGCCAATCAGTATTTTATTAAACCAATGCAAATGACAAATCTTTACAGTGTACAAAATGATTGTCCCACAGTATTTATGTTGATAAGACACATGTTCTAAAGAAAACTTTGATTGTATACTCTTTTTTAGAATCCACAGTCATTTGATATATATACATCCCAATATTACAACAAAAAATGCTTTTCAAGTGGTCCATATACTTATACTACACAGAGACTTCTTGTAGAGTGCATCTAACTTAAGAAATCATTAAATGCTAAAAATGGGAAAATAATTCCATGAGGTATCCATCTTAAATATACTCTGGCGTGATATAAACAGTAAGGTCACATGACGAATGGCAGATCATCAGAAATTCTTTTATAAAACTCAAAATTCTGCACATTCTTTTTTTCATCTGATCCATCTGTAGCTGCTGAGCTGCTGTTACATTCTAAATAACTTAATTTTCTCATGTATATCTATCATGTTGTACTTCTATACATGATAATTTTATGATTTCACTTTTCTTTAGAGTCAAATAAAATTCCATTGTGCATGTATGTTACATTTTAATTTTCCATTTGTTTGTTGCTGTCTATCTAGGTTTATTTCAGTCCCTTGCCATTGTGAGTAGAGCATCAATGAGAATGAATATAGAATTATCTTCCTAGTGAGATATCAAGTCCTTATGTAAATGCTTAGGCGTAGTATAGCTGAAGGATATGATGTTTCTGCTTCTAATTCCTTTAGAAATAATTAGAAGCTTTCCAAATTAGTTATACTACTTTGCACTACCGCCAGCAGTGTCTGAAAGTTCGTTTTACTAACTTCAAGTCTTTTTTCATTGCCCAAAAACAGTCTTACCGAGTGCTTATCAGTCTATCATATCTAGCCTTTGTTAACAAGATACTGTTGAACTATTAGTTCTTCAAAAGCAATTTTAAAATATTCTAGAAAGTGTTAAATAAAAAATAATGTTTTTAGAGTGTTTGTACTGTAGTGAGTTAGTGAGCTAGTCAGTATGTATAGGTATATGTATTGATTCTGTTTATGGATGGAGCATCTCTTTAGATACACAAACATCATTGTGAATATGTAGATAACAGCAAAAGACAGCCAGTGTCTTTCTTGTCTACTGCTTATGCTATTTCCTTGAGAAAGGCTTTATTACTGAATCTAGATCTAGGCTGGCAGCCGTTAAGCTGCTGTAACTCTCTGGTCTCTGTTCTTCAATGCATTTTGGGTTATAGCTATATGAAATATCATTCCTAGCTTTTTTGAAGGTTCCAGGGATTTGACAACAAATGTTCTTACATGCTTAGCCATTGCCAAAGTTCCCTCAATTTGTTATGACTACCATATGAAACTTAGATGGGATTGAAAAGTAGAATCCTCTCATTCAAATGCATTTCTCTTGAAAGTGTATAGCAGTAGTGTTTACAAATCATGGACAGATATAGTGGTATTTAAAAATGAAAAATGTACTAAAAACAGGTTCTTTTTTTTTTTTTTTTTTTTTTTTGGTTTTTTGAGACAGGGTTTCTCTGTGGTTTTGGAGCCTGTCCTGGAACTAGCTCTTGTAGACCAGGCTGGTCTCGAACTCACAGAGATCTGCCTGCCTCTGCCTCCCAAGTGCTGGGATTAAAGGCGTGCACCACCACTGCCCGGCTAAAAACAGGTTCTTGAATGGAGATTTAATCAGTGTTCATTCATGGCATGCATGTGTGTGTATTTTCCCTCTTATTTTATACTGTATCATACATGTATGGTATGTGTAAATGTTTATGGATGACAGAAAGAACAAAACCACTGATCAGGCAAGGACTAATGGGCTAATGTCACTAACTATTTGGAAAATCACTTTTAGACTCAAAGGTAAAACACCTCAAATGTGGTCTCACATCAGAAACACCCTGGATGTTCAGGCAGGAGTAAACTCTCTGCTGAATCACTGATTTCTTTTTCACTCTTAATAAAATAAGCTAAGCAAGAGTTTGCCCACAGCATGTAGCTACATTACCTAGGAGGGAGGCTCCTGAAAGAATTCAGTGACTTAATTTTTCTTCTTAACAATAAAAGGAGGTAATATGCATAATTTGGGAATCTAATCTGCTGAACTCATTTTGAACTTTAAATTAAAATAACTACAAAAATGAAAGTCCTCACCAAGTTTCCCTACCTTAACCGTCTCCCCATACTTGGAACTAAATGATCTTTTCACACATATGACCAAATTCCACAGTAATTGAATTAGTAGGGGGGAGTATTGGTTTCAAAATGATATTTTTTCATACTCACACATGCGATTTTGACAAGTACTGATAATATAGCTTACAGAAGTATTTGTTAAGCAGAAAAAAAAATTCAAGAGTGGTAATTTGGATAGGATTGAAACAGAATTAAATCACAGCAGGTTTAGGAAAAATGAGCCAAATAATATGAGATTTACTGGAATTTGGCTAGGGAGTTGCTTAGAAGCACGTCTGATGCATTTCTAGTTATAAAAAAGATTTTTACATTGCTCTTTCATGGAGACTTAACTTCAAAGAGATTATTAGCAACTGCCACTATGAAGGTGTGGGCAAGACCTTTGTTCACACCCTAGGATTCAAGAGAATGAACCCCCTCACCATTTTGTAACAATCAATTAGATTGTTAGAACAGGAATTTGGCCTCTGTTTGAATATTTTAAATATAAAACATTCTTCTGAGCTGCAGTTATCCCTCCAAGATGCATAGTGAAGGAGTTTACAGAGACAAAATCAAAGCTGGTGGCATGACTGTTCTGCTTTTGCCTGTATTAACTCTTTTCAAAATAAAAGCCTAGCATTGTGACTTTTACGTTATCCTTTAATGTAAAAAAATCAGAATTTTATTTATTTATTTTTAAGATTTTTAAAGTATCAGAGTTGAAGTAGCTACAGGGCATTAAGAACGCTCCCTTTATTGGAGCAGTGATTTCATTCCTGAGTGAAACACTTGAAACTTCCTGATGGTTAAAGCCCTTGTGGTGACTGCATTTTTCTGTAAAGGCTGAGAGTGTGGGACAAGAGCTCCATGACTCTAATTTGAAACTCTCACAATCCAGTATCTCTGGAATATATGCTAGTTTCATTCTATAGAAATTACATTCAAAGAAAATGTATTTCCATTGACTCTTTTTTTATATAATTTCACTCTAAATCATTAGATAAAAGCTTAAAGGGAAGATAAAACAGGTGCTTACCACACACCTGCCACAACTTCAGCGTTTGTGAAGTTGAAGCAGAAGGCAGGAGGTTACTGTATTTAAGGTCAGTCTGACATATATAGTGATACTTTGCTTCAAAATAAAGATAAAGGGTAAGAGTAGGGAAGGGAGAATGAAAGAGAAGGAAGAAGATAATTTTGGAGGGGAGTAAGGAGGAAGGAATGGAGTGAGGTAGGAAAGAGGAAGTTGATGGAGGAAGGTCATTGGTTAAAAAATAAAGAATCTGCTTGGCCCTCATAGGTTAGAACATAGGTGGGTGGAGTAAACAGAACAGAATGCTGGGAGGAAGAGGAAGTGAGCTCAGACTCGATAGCTCTCCTCTCCAGAGCAGACGCAATTAAGCAAGCCGCCAGGTCAGACATGCTGAATCTTTCCCGGTAAGACTGGTGCTACCCAGATTACTAAAAATGGGTTAGGCAAAATATGAGAATTAGCCCATAAGAGGCTAGAGCTAGTGAGCCAAGCAGTGTTTAATAGAATACAGTTTGTGTGTTGTTATTTCGGGTGTAAAGCGAGCCGGGTGGCAGAACACAGCGCATAGCTCCACAGAACAGGAAGTAAGAATGAGAAAATGAGGGGTGGATAAAATGAGTAGCTTCTGGGACACTGTGCAGCATAGCTCTGTGGTTTGTGGCTGTGCAGTACACTTAGCCCTGGGATCATTTTCTTTACCAGAAGAGCTCTCTGAGTCTCCTCCTAGAATCTATCAGAATCGATCAGGACTAGGAATAATAAAAAGCAAGCTGAGGTCATGGCAAAGAATAGCAAGATTTCTGGTCAGCTAGCAATCTCTTTTTCATCAGACATGCAGAATGTAACTGAAGACACATGTCAGCAAACACAGACATTCTTAGTTGGTATCAGTTACAACTACTTGACTCATCCTCTTATTAAAGCTCACATCACACACACGTTACCTAGGCCAAATTCCCTTTTGTAAGTGGGAAAAATACTTTTAATAAAAAAACCCTTACACCTCTTCATGACATAATATGCTATTTTGGAGGCTTCTAAATAGTATACATCCCTTTCATTTCATCATTTCATGATTCCTGAATGCTAGTCCTAACCATATGGTTAATGGAGGTTCATAAGGTAATTTACATATCTGTTATTGGTCTCTGTACTTATTTCTTACTTCTTGGAGTATTTGGAGGTTGAAAATCCACTCTCTCTATTTCTACTCGAGTCTGTAGACACACAATTGCTTTCTAAAGTCTATGAGACCTGGTTGAAGTAATAATTTTTGTCTTCTGTTAAAACAAAATGCTCTCATTTAATTTGGATTCTTCCAGCCCTCTGGGACGTGTGATCTACTTTGATCAAAGTGTCAACGAATCTTTTTTTTTTCCGAACCACAAATTATCACAGGCTGCCGTACATGACTATGGAGTGCTTTCGAAAAGTCACAAAGAATCAGGAAATCACTAGCGTAAGTAGGAAACCTTAAGAGCCAACATACAAGTACAAATCATTCCCTTGAGCACCTTGATTTATCCACATCAATTAATCATGTGATCTGCTCAATTTATAGTATAATCTTTTCTGATCACACATGCCAGGCTTCCGGAAGATGATGGAAATTGCAGGAGAATGCTAGTGAGGTTATTTTTTTTTATATTCTTATCATTGATTGTTTGTACATAGATTAATTATTGCTTATAGGATTTTTAAAAATCTGTTTTTCTCAAGATTCTGTTTTAAAAGATAAAACAATATCTAGAAGAACATTCATTTTTAATAGAACTAGAGTAATCTATTTATGACTCCTTAGACATATATTCTACTGCTATCCCTTCCCAATTTTAGCTGCCTGATGTTTAAAAAAAAACAGTAAAAACAAATAAAGCAACCATGGTATGCTGAACATAAATTTAAAATTTTATATAACAAGTGACTGTTTTAGTTTGCTGTCTATTGCTCTATTAAACACGATGCCCAACAATATGTTGGGGGAAGAAAGGCTTTATTTGGTTTACACATCCTGCTCACAGTTGATCTACAAGGGAAGCCAAGTCAGGCACTCAAGCAAGGCAGGAACCTCCAGGAAGAATCTATAGCAGAGACCACAAAAGAATGCAGCTTACTGACTTGTTCTTCATGGCTCTTTCAGATTACTTTCTTTATACAACTCAGAACCAGCTGGCCAAGTTTGACACCAACCCCAATGAGTTGTGCCCTTCCATGTCAATCTTTAATCAAGAAAATTCCTCACAATCAAATCTACAGGTCAATATTAAGGAGACGTTTTCTCAACCAAAGTTCCCTCTGTCCAGGTAACTTTTGATGTGTCAAGTTGACAAAAATGTAACCAGCATAATGACATTTCATCTTGTCCACACTTTCTTATTTGGTTTGTACTAATTAGTGCATTAATTTATTGAGTAGAGTTTACTGAGCATCCCAGACTCCATAAATTGTTTAAGATTCTAGAATTTATGCTGCAGATAACACAGGTGAATCTTTTTGTCCTTGTGATGCTTATAGCTACACTAAAATATGTTGTTTAAACAATCATGAACAAGAATATAGATTATATAAATGCTAGTCAGTGGTTCTACAATACACTACTGTAATATCTTTGAGCATTTGTTCATTATTTTTCTTTAAGATCAAATTCTTCATCAAAGCCTTAAGATACGTCCACAAAATGAAAATTTATTATATAGACAAATTTAGATAGCCTATTATTGCTAATAGATATGAAAATAGAAAGATAAGGTAGTCAAAGCATTTAGAATTGATCACAAAAGATGTTTATCATTTAACAGGTATTCTTACCATGTGCCAATGGATCTATAATTATTTGTTTAAGGTACAAAAGCTTTCATCTTAAATGTCAGCTAATTCATGATCTACCTGCAAGTAATTGAATGCTACAGTGAGATTAATGAAGACTTTTGTGAATTGTGAAAAGCCTAACCAGTCATTTTCCTGTGAGCCACTATCTCCTTTTTCTATTACAGAAGAAATTTCCTTAGGTCTCCTTCCCATACTATATTTAAAAAACAGTATTATCAATTAATTAGTTACTAAATATACGGGACAATAGTCCCCCAAATTCAATAATTTTATTCTCAGTTCAATATGATATACTGGTAATGTTGGTATTTGATCAAATATTTGATATTTTCTTATATGTTCTCACTGATGGTTTGGTTTCTCTCTTTCTGTTTCTGTCCCTGATGCTATATCCTAGATGGATACCATACAGTAGTATCCAGCACCATTGCCTCTTTTTAAATTTGTTCCCCTAACCCCTTAAATCAGTAAAATTAGAAATCTTCCTTTGTAATGAAGTTAAAGAACATTACTTAATACAAGAGCTAGTTCCATGATAGGCTCCAAAACCACAGAGACACCCTGTCTCGAAAAACCAAAAAAAAAAAAACCAAAAAAAAAAAAAGAACATTACTTAACAGTGTTAGCTACCACTTATCCGAATTTCACACCTCTTATTTGGTCATCTGCAATTAAACCACATATCTTGGATCACACATGTGGGTAAAGTTATTAAAAATGACAAAAATATATTTGGTTCTCTTCATAAACATGAATGTTAGAAACTCTGTGATAAAATTCTGAAGTAAGGAATAAAGACTCTTCACTGATTTGACTTCTGTACACAGTCCCCTTTCATTCAGAAAACTAATGATAGTGTTGTTACTAAGCATCTATCATGTGACAACTCCAGGAAATACAATTTTTCTTTTCAGCCATAATTTCTGCATACTTTGCATATCAGGATTGGTATCTAACAGAAAGAATCTACAACATTTGAGAAGCCACAGAAGTACCTTGAACATTAGTGTGTGGTAGGTACTCTGTAAGCAAACTACTTCACAACCAGCTCTCCTTCATTAGATCTTCACCACTTCAGCAGTAAACAAAACATTTTTAAAATACATTATATTTTCACTTCATGGAAACTCTATTTGATTGATCAGCTGAATACCCATGTGTTATGTGGTTTGGGTAGAAGAATGAAGAGAAATACTATTTGTGATGTGTTCTTTGAATTCCAAATACTTTATATGAATAAGAGTTCTATCTGAGGCCAACAAAGAGTTTTAAAGAAAAATATATCTATTTTAGCAGCTTATGGCCTTTCTCAGTGATGCTGTCTGAATGTTCCACCAACCTAACTGTTTTCTTGGGATGTGATGTCATCTTCTTGTATGTTCTAGCCTTATTCTTCTTTAGAGTACACAGAGATGTGCAGACTCAAAGACGGCTGTGGTGCAGTCAGAACACCTCAAAACTCCTGCAAAAGGTTTTTCCTCTTTGTTTACAAAAAGTTATTAAAAACTTTTCTCCAATTCTTATATATCTAGCAAGTTTGAGAAGTATTAGAGCTGGTAAATTTCTTCTTCTTCTTCTTCTTCTTCTTCTTCTTCTTCTTCTTCTTCTTCTTCTTCTTCTTCTTCTTCTTCGTTTTCTTTTTTATTTATTTATTTATTTATTTATTTATTTATTTATTTATTTATTTATTTTTATTGAAAAAAAATTTTCCGCCTCCTCCCCGCCTCCCATTTCCCTCCCCCTCCCCCCGTCCCTCTCCCTCTCCCCACTTCTCTTCTCCTCCCTCTCCAGTCCCAGGAGCAGTCAGGGTTCCCTGCCCTGTGGAAAGTCCAAGGTCCTCCCCCCTCCATCCAGATCTAGGAAGGTGAACATCCAAACTGTCTAGGCTCCCACAAAGCCAGAACCTGAAGTAGGATCAAAACCCCGTGCCATTGTCCTTGGCCTCTCGTCAGCTCTCATTGTCCGCCATGTACAGAGAGTCTGGTTTTATCCCATGCTTTTTCAGTCACAGTCCAGCTGGCCTTGTGAGCTCCCAATAGATCGGCCCCACTGTCTCAGTGAGTGGGTGCACCCCTCGTGGTCCTGACTTCGTTGTACATGTTCTCCCTCCTTCTGCTCCTCATTAGGACCTTGGGAGCTCAGTCCGGTGCTCCAGTGTGGGTCTCTGTATCTATCTCCATCCATCGCTAGATGAAGGTTCTATGGTGATATGCAAGATATTCATCAGTATGGCTATAGAATAGGTTCATTTCAGGTTCCCTATCCTCAGGTGCCCAAGGAACTAACTGGGGATATTGCCCTGGGCATCTGGTAGCCACTCCAAGTTCAAGTCTCTTGCCAACACTTAGGTGGCTCCCTTAACTAAGATATGAGTTTCCCTGCTCCCCTATCCAACCTTCCTATATCCCCAATCATCCCGTTTCCCCAAGTTCCCCTCATCCTCTCCTTCACACTTTTCTCTCTCCATCTCCCCTTACCCCCATCCCACCCTACCCCCAAGATTCCAATTTTTTGCCCGGCAATCTTGTCTATTTCCCATAGCCAGGAGGATAACTATATGTTTTGCCTTGGGTTTGCCCTCTTGTTTAGCTTCTTTAGGACCATAAATTATAGACTCAGTGGCCCTCTATCCATGGCTAGAAACCAATTATGAGTGAGTACATCCCATGATCTTCTTTTTGGGTCTGGGTACCTCACTCAAGATAGTATTTTCTATTTCCATCCATTTGCATGTAAAATTCGAGAAGTCATTGTTTTTTACCGCAGAGTAGTACTCTAATGTGTATATATTCCACGCTTTTTTCATCCATTCTTCCATTGAAGGACACCTAGGATGCTTCCAGGTTCTGGCTATTACAAATAATGCTGCTATGAACATAGTTGAACAAATTCTTTTGTCATATGATAAGGGATCTCTTGGGTATATTCCCAAGAGTGGTATTGCTGGGTCCAGGGGTAGGTTGATCCCAATTTTTCTGAGAAACTGCCACACTGATTTCCAAAGTGGTTGCACAAGTTTGCAGTCCCACCAGCAATGGATGAGGGTACCCATTTCTCCACAACCTCTCCAGCAAAGGCTATCCTTGGTGTTTTTGATTTTAGCCATTCTGACAGGTGTAAGATGATATCTCAATGTTGTTTTGATTTGCATTTCTCTGATTGCTAAGGAGGTTGAGCATGACCTTAAGTATCTTTTGGCCATTCGAACTTCTTCTGTTGAGAATTCTCTGTTCAGTTCAGTGCCCCATTTTTTAATTGGGTTAATTATCATTTTAACATCTAGTTTCTTGAGTTCTTTATATATTTTGGAGATCAGACCTTTGTCTGTTGCGGGGTTGGTGAAGATCTTCTCCCAGTCAGTAGGGTGCCTTTTTGTCTTAGTGACAGTGTCCTTTGCTTTACAGAAGCTTCTTAGTTTCAGGAGGTCCCATTTATTCAATGTTGCCCTTAATGTCTGTGCTTCTGGGGTTATACAGTGTTACATTACTGTGTGTCACAGTCCCAGCTGTTCTGGAACTAGCTCTTGAAGAATAGGCTGGCCTAGAATTCCCAAAGAGCCACCTGTCTCTGCCTCCCAAGTTCTGGAATTAAAGGTGTGCACCACCACTGCCCAGCTTGGTAAAATTCTTATTCTGTAAACGTAAGAACCAGAATTAACCCCCCCCACACACACCCCAAAATACCCTACAAATTAACCTGTGGATGAAGGAACAAAAATTGTAATCCTAATACTGGGCAATAGAGGAAGGTGGTAGCCTGGAGATTCTGTCTAGTCAGGTGATGGGCTCTCTCTCTCTCTCTCTCTCTCTCTCTCTCTCTCTCTCTCTCTCTGTCTCTCTCCCAAGGTAGAATATTGCTCCTGAGAAATGACACTTGATGCTGATTGGTTAAATATGATTAATGTATAATTCAATCTCAAAGGTTCAAGACAGTTTTTAGAAACAGCAAACATGGTGGAGAAACACAGTTGAACCCATTGACAAGATAAGCAGAGAGTGAAGTTGCTAAAGAATTCCTCTAGACTGGAGCTCTGGAGGGCAGTGTCCACCATGTGCACAGCATGAGCCCAGGTTAGACAAGAATGATTAAGTAGTGATGTGTAGTTGTCTGGCTATAGAGAGTTGGTCCAAGCCTTGTAAAACAGAAAGGAAAAGAGAAAGATTTTTTTCTGAAGGAAAAATCCCATCTAATATGTGGTCATTTACTTGATCATTTCTTTTTTTCGCTGTATGTTCCTTCTCTGCATTAAAGGTGGGTTTCTTTTTCTGTCTGTCAAGATGGTGGCTGTTTCTCTGCACCGAGAACAGCTGTTAGGCGTAAGAGCATCCCCTTCCTCTCCAAAAGTCATCTGGGGAAAATGCATTATAGAATGCAAGTTCATTAGTCTGCACCGGAAAACTCACAGGGAAATCCAAAGCAGTACTTCAGTGGAAGACAAGGGCTTTGTGCTCTCCTTTTAGTGGTGGCGGAAATGGGAGGTGCAGGCAGCTTTTGATGGTTGGTAAATCATTAGTTACGGGAATGAATGAACTCCGAGTACAGGCAGTAGTTTGTAAGTGGTTCTTTTTAGAAGCATACAGGGGACAGATAAGAGTTCGTGACAAAGTCTGTCTAGGAGTCCTGAAACTCTGCTCTGAGATAATGAAATACCATGGAGAGGAAGGAAGTAACTTCTTTGGTTGCTGATGGATCTAGTAATTAAGCAGATACAGGGTTTTTAGGGTTACTAGGGTAAAACATGTATTAGTCTCCAGTGCTTTTGACTTTCAGTGATCAGCATGAAATGATACAGTACTTTTCAAAGACAGTTTAGTGTCCTTCCTGCTTAAAATGTGTGAGAACACCTACCTTTTCTTGGTTATGCTTTCATTCCATAATGATATTTTCTTTCTTTGAAGTGCCTTATATTACTTATTCATTTCTACTGAAGTTATTCTCCCAAATGTGTCCCGCTTTACCCTTAATTTTGGCTTTGTCTAGTGTACTTCCAGAGTTTATCCTGTGTTCATTCTTGATCCTTCAGTCTGCTGATTTCAAAGCTTTGCCTGGTCATACACTCATCCATTCTCTCCCCCAACAGAGATACACAGATGGACACCTACATCTGTTTTCAAGAGTTCACATCTGCTCTTTGGTGTTAAAACCCAAAGAACTCTGGTTGTGTTTCGAACTACCTATGTGATATTTCAGTAAAGTGTGTTTGCTATAACTTAATGCTCACTAAAGCAAAATTGGACAAGTTTTATTCTACTTCCAAAAATTTCACCATTCCAAATGTTACCATTTCTGATTATATCACCACTCATATTTTAATACTTTATCAACTTATTCTCAATCCACTGCATTACCATAGTCCATATTTTAAAAGTTGGTGTTTTTTACAACAATCCTGGGAAACATATGTAAATGTTGAATCACAAATTGTAATTAATTTACCATTTGATTTTACTGTTATTTCTTTGGCACAACTAAATGATTCCTTCCTACCTACAAAGAACCCAAGATGACCTTCTGTAATTCTGATGTTCTTTCTCATTTACTGTTTGCTAAATTTCAGGCTGTGCTCACTGGGTATCTAGATTAATCTAAAATGTCTAGATTATTTCAGCCTTCATTATGCAAAAAGCCTCAACATTTTTTGCATGTGTCTAATAAACTGGAGGACATGTGGGTGAACAAATAATCAATCTGATATATGACAGAGTAATATATTAAATCATGTGATGGAAATTGCCACACCAATGTTCCGTTTCTGAGCCAACCAGTACATGTTGCTCTAGTAGTGAGCCGCAGGCTGCATTCCCAGCACCTGGCCGCCCACATGGCTAGCTTTACACTCGAAATAACAACACACAAATTGTATTCTTTTAAACACTGCTTGGCCCATTAGCTCTAGCCTCTTACTGGCTAATTTTCACATCTTGATTAACCCATTTCTAATAATCTGTGTAGCACCATGAGGTGGTGGCTTACCAGGAAAGATCTTAACCTGCGTCCATCTTGGAGAGGAGAGCTATAGCATCTGCCTGAATCTGCTTCTTTCCCCCAGCATTCTGTTCTGTCTACTCCGCCTGTCTAAGCTGTTGTTCTATCAAAGGCCAAGGCAGTTTCTTTATTAACCAATGAAAGTAACACATAGACAAATGACCCTCCTCCATCATGTTGCTGTTACCATTTTTAATTGACTAATGCAGGAGTTCACAGATGTTACATAATCCTTATAGTTTTTGCAGTGTGGCAATAACAAAGTCAGAAGAATCTACAGATTTCAGCAGAACAACTCCAGTAATGATTCTTTCCATTGCTCCTACTCTTGTAGAAAAAAAAATATTCAGGCCTCCTTTGCAAGTAAAACAAGCATTTCTACAGAGAAATCTTTGTTTTGGATGTCTATTTTGCATTTTTCTCATCACAATCCATCTCAATGACATCTTTGTAAAGTTCGACTTGTTTCTATTTCAATAGACTATCTGACTTTGCAGTGTAGCATTCCATGCCTTCTAAACCATCCTAAAATGCCCTTTCTCATACACACGCTTAACATATCTTTGGAGAAGAAGCTGATAACAAATACACTGCAGCGCTCTCTCCAGGGAAAATTGTGACTGCAATCGAAAGGCCAAATGCATGAGGCACCACATGTAACTTGACCTTTCTTTTGATTTAATTTTAGCTGAATAAAAATATAAATACATTTTGAATTTTGTTCTAATCTGGGACAGGAAATGAGGTAGACTGCAAAGATAAAGATGAGTTCAAGAAAATCCAGGAAGTGACATGCAGCTAACTTCCATTCTTATTGTTATTTGGAACAGTGTGTCCCTTCCTACTTTGAGTCTGGGTCATTTTTCAAGGAGTACAAGGACTTGGCAATACAACACAGCTTTTATGAGGAATTTAATTAACACATGTTCACTCCCAGTCCTAAAGTCAGTTTTTAATTGGGAGGCATTGATATCAAACTGGCCCAGTAGAATTTAGCAGCATTACCTGTTCATTCTAGTTGTGCCAAGTACCTCTTGTGTGGTCTCACTTGTAGAACACTTTGAAAACTGCTTACCTACTTCAAACTTGATTGACTTGTGCATTAAAAGTCCTTAGGGATGTAAAGCCTTAATTACTTGGAATAATATTTATACTTAACCAACTTATACATTACTTTCTAATTAACTTCCTCAACAGAACAATCATGCTTAAAAATGTGGATTCTTAATTTTTTAAAGTTTACTTTCCTAATCGTACAGATGAGAATATTTCTAGGAAATAACTTTAGCATGTGGTAAAATCTTTTCAGTATCATGTTCTTTAATTTAATATGCTCTTCCTTATGACAGTAACAATCCTGTCCTTAAAATAGCATGGTGCCAGAGAGACAATTTCACAGGACTTAACTCAACAAATAACCTCCGTGTCTTTTCCTCCTGGCCTTCCTTTTGAACCCTGTGCTGTCCTGAATTTTTCCTTTAGGAAATTATAAAAATAACTCTGATCCTAATGAGAACACAAGTATCCAAAGCAATTTTCAGAGATTATCAACCCCTGAGTCATACTATGTGACAGAGCTCTATTGTACATGCCATCACACATTCTAAAAGTGTTTCACCAATTTCCAAGCAAGGCTAAGTTGAAGGAGGATTTTAATCTGGAGGGAGTCTTTCCTTTCTCAATAAAGATGGCAATGTATCTGGAAGCATGTGGATCATATACTGTGTGCCTTCTTGTTAATAAATACATGTAAATGATCCTTAACATTAATAGTAACAAATACAAGATGCTCAGATTATGATAAAGTGTAGCCATGAAATATTCTAATCTTATGAAACACACAAGAGAATTTAAGTTTTCTGTTGGTCCTGTTAGATCCAATGTTTTAATGCTGTGATTTCATTTGAAAGAAAATGTATAATTCTTGGGAAATATCCTTAGTTATTACATTTTACATATATACTCAAGTGAATTTGAAAGGGAAAAGAAGAATTTCACTGTAATACAGAAAACAATAATGATATTTTAAATTTGTGACAGAGGAATGGAGGAACACTATAGAGTGTTTATAAGGATGTAACTGTATCTCACTAGCTCCAATTAGTGACACATGCTTTTAACCTCAGCAATCAGGATGTTGCAGGAGGATTCTGTTAATTCAAGGTCTTCCTAATATATTTAGAAAATTCAGTACAGCTAGGGCTACACAGAGAGACACTGTATCAAAAGACAAAGATGAGGGAGGGAAGGGAGTAGAGGAGGAGGAGAAGAAATAGAAAAAAGAAAATAGGTGGAATGAAAGAAGAGTAAGAAACAAAGAAAAATAGAAAGCAACTAAAATATGGTCAGTTGATATAACAATTGTCTAGGTTCTTAACACACTTCACAATATATGAGTTACAGAATGTTAAAATCGTTAGAAGGGAAGTAGTGGGCATACTTTTTTGTAATTTCAGTAAAGTGATAGGTATAGCTATACTAACTATTGTGGTCCACTAAAATATTGCATTGTCATGTGTAGAAAGGACAATTTGCAATGGTGGAGGCAATAATAGAGGCAAGATCAATCACACCTGCACAAAGATGGGGACGAAATAGCCCATAATGACAGTATTATTTATTTCTAAATTGTGAGTTTACATGTAATTGTTAATATGTTCATATATTCGTAAGGTCTTTAATTATCATGTAGTCTTTAAGGTTCCTATGTATACACACACACAGAGACACATACACATATTAATGATGGGGGAAAGCTTACAAGTATTTGATGAATGAAAAAATGCAACACTTATCAGAATTAATTATATTGGTTTGGTTTTTATTAACCTGTAGAAAAGAGTTTTCATTTAACAGTCAAGTGAGGATTTTCATGTGTGTTCGCTGGCATATAAGAAATGTCATTGGACTAGAGATTTCTAAAATTTCAGTGATTAAAAGTAGTAACAGTTTGGTTATCTTATTTCTTTTCTCTTATCCGTTTTCAAGCTGCCTCATTGACTCCACACACTGTAATATCTTAAGCCTCTTAATATGTGCAACAGTTTTGCAACCAATGAAGAATGGTGAGAAATACGATATTAGCTGGGTAATTGTAAACTTTTGTGTCTGTACCCCAGAGCTGTGTTATCAGAATGAGTGCCAAAGTCTCATTTAGAGAAGTACAAGCTGACATTAGATGGAGCTGTTGCTCTGAGCTATATGGTTAGAAATTGCTGTATATCTGTCTCCTAAGCCATCAGGCAATTTTTTCTTTTGAATACCATAGCTTCAAGAATTTTTTTGTGATTTTAGTTTGTTTTTTAAATTTAATTTTATATTCCATCCACAGCTCTCTCCCCCAACCTTCTTCCCACCCCCTCTCCTCTCTCCCAGCCCACCACCTATTCTCCCATGGGAAGTCAGCAAAGTCTGGTACATTAAGTTGTAGTGGGATCAAGCCCCTCCCCCTGCATTAAGACTGAGCAAGGCATCCCACCATAGGGAAGAAGCTCCAACAACCCAATCCATGCACCAGGAACAGATCCTGGTCCTACTGCCAGGCACTTCACTGAAGTTTCGCCACTGTCTCCCACATACGAAGGAACTAGTTTGGTCCCATGGAGGCTCCACAGTTGTCGGTCTCCAGTTCATGAGTTTCCACGAGCTTGGTTCAGCTGTCTCTGTAGATTTCTCCATCATGATCTAGACCTCCCTTGCTCATATATTGTTCCCTCCCTCCTCTCTTCAATTGACTTCCTGGAGTTGATCTTGGTGCTTGGTTGTGGATTTTTGCCTATGGTTCTCTCAGTTTCTGGATGAAGGCTCTATGGTGATAGCTGTGGTATTCGCCAATCTGATTACAGGGGGAGGTCAGTTTAGGCTCCCTCTCTACTACTGATAGGAGTTGTAATTGAGGTGATCCCTTTGGCTGCTTGAGGATTTCCCTAGCACCAGATTTCTTCTTAAGGCCATAGTGACTCTCTATGTGATGATCTCAAGAGCTTTCATTGTTCTTCCACTCTGTCCTCTTCCACCTCAATCATCTCCCATTACCTCATGTTCTCATCTCCAAACCCCTCCCCTTTAACACTCCCTTTCATCCCCAGTTCATCCAGTTACCCTATCCTGGGTGATTCGTGTGTCTCTCTTAGAGTTTTCCATGCTACCTAGTTTCTCTGGAGCTATGTCTGGGTATCCTTTCCTTCACATCTAATATCCACTTATGAGTAAATACATACCATGTTTGTCTTTCTGCACTCGTGAGACAGAGGCAGGCAGATCTACAGAGTGAGTTTCAGGACATCCAAAAATACACAGAGAAACCCTGTCTCAAAATACCAAAATGCTTCAAGGATTTTTAAAAAATGTGAATTATAAGTGTAAACAAGAGGGCCTAGTCTCTGAGCTCCTTTCCAATTCTTGACCAAGCAGATATAAACATTAAATAGACATTGTAAGAAGACATCACAACAATCTATAGGCAATGGCAGTTAGATACTGAGAGGGACATGCAGGCTTCCTGACAGGGAGTTGAAAAAAGAAGGGAGCCGCAAAATTATGCTTTCTAAAGGGAGAGAGCTTAGACACTAGTGAGCATGCCCAGAAGAAAGTATTTTTTAGTAACTGTCCCTAGAGATGGGATTTGGAGTTTTTGGTTTCATGGTGCATTAGGGAGACATTTACTTTTCACATTTTCCAGAGTCTTCATTTTAGGCCTTACCTCTCCCTGGCTCCCGCCATGTTTGAACTTAGGCTGGACTTCTCTCAGTTGTGAAACAAGGTTTGGAGGGCTCAGAACAAAGGAATTTGTTGTCATGGTACTTTGTTCTAGGGTGGAAAATATATAATGTAATTTAGGACAGTAATAAAATTAATAATACATTAGGATGTGTTTAGAAAAAAATTACATTCTTGGAAAAAGCCACTAAAGCATTAATATTGAGAACAATATAGTGTTGTAGAAGCTGCAGGGCTGCATTCCCGCCCAGCTCCCACATGGCTAGCTTTGTACCCGGAAATAATTACACAGAAACTGTATTCTTTTATTTATTTATTTTATTTATTTTTATTTTTTTGTTGAAAAAAATTTCTGCCTCCTCCCCGCCTCCCATTTCCCTCCCCCTCCTCCCACTCCTTTCCCCTACCCCCACTGCTCTCCCCCTACCCCCACTCCTCTCCCCCTACCCCCATTCTTCTCTCCCTAACCCCCACTCCATTTCCCCTCTCTCTCCAGTCTGAAGAGCAGTCCGGATTCCCTGCCCTGTGGGAAGTCCAAGGTCCTCCCCCCTCTTTTGAGGTCCAGGAAGGTGAGCATCTAAACAGGCTAGGCTCCCAAAAAGCCAGTTCATGCAGTAGGATCGAAACCTAGTGCCATAGTCCTTGGCTTCTCATCAGCCTTCACTGTCCACCATGTTCAGAGAGTCCGTTTTCATCCCATGCTTATTCAGTCCCAATCCAGCTGGCCTTGGTGAGCTCCCAATACCAGGCAAAATCTGGGAACTGTATTCTTTTAAACACTGCTTGGCCCATTAGTTCCAGCCTCTTATTGGCTAACTCTCACATCTCATTAACCCATTTTTAATAATCTGTGTAGCCCCACAAGGTGTGGCTTACCAGGAAAGATCTTAACCTGCGTCTGTGTCGGGTGGGAGAATCATGGCGACTCCTGACTCGGCTTCTTTCTCCCAGCATTCTGTTCTGTCTACTCCGCCTACCTAATTTTCTGTCCTATTAAAGGGCCAAGGCAGTTTCTTTATTTAACCAATGAAATCAACACAAAACAGAAGGCTCTCCCACATCAATATAGAATGTGTGCATAGAGGCAAAACAGTTAAAGCATGTGTCTTAATTAGATTTTCTATTGTTGTGAAGAGACTCCATGTCGTTCCTATGAAGAAAAACATTTATTTGGGGCTGGATTACAGTTCAGAGGTTCAGTCCATTAACCTCATGGTGGAACATGACAGTATGCAGGTTGACACAGTGCTGGAGAAAGAGCTGAGAGTTCCTATATCTCTGATTTATAGGCAACAGGAAGTTACCTGAGATATTGGTTGTGGCTTGGGCACATATGAGACCTCAAAGCCTGCCTCCATGGTGACACACTTCCTGCAACAAGGCTATATCTAATTCACCAATCCACACCTCCAAATAGTGCCACTCCTTATGAGTTTATATTCAAACTCCCATTGCATGTGATTCTTTTTTTAAGGGAGAGAGATCAAACAAAGAAGATTGAAGAAGGACACTTAAAAGAAATCCCACACTACCTCAGAATTGAAAAAAAGATGGTTATTTATTTAGGGGTAAACTTCCAAATTAGATTCCTCTGCTGAAACAGAGATTAGAAACCAAAATCCACAATGGGAACAGAGAGGCAGGAAGAAACCGGATGCAGGCTCTGCATCAGTATGTATAGTATAAGAGGCCATGCCCCAGTGGGTGGGTAACTATTAACTGTAAGATTTCCTACAGCGAAGATCACATTGAACACTGGATCATGGGCAACTATATATAATTTAAGATTTAGTAAAAGATTTTTGAGAAAACTCTTTTAAACTTTGAGAAATGAAAGTTTCTTTCATTTCTTTCCACCTAGCCAGAATGAAACCTTAGGCAGAACCACATTGGCGCTGTACTGTTTAATCAGTTCAACTAACTACCAGGGACAATGGAAGCCACAGTGCAAACTATTGGTTTAGTAATTTGAAATGAGCAACAACACATCCATTAGATCCCTTTGATGGACCATGCTAATGACACATGGTGCTATGCAATCTTATAGTCTGGAATCAGAATAGTTTGGTTCTCCTTTTTACAGTAGCAAAGTAATATGGTTGAAGGAAGAAGCAATTGCATGGGTGGCCCAATCTGCATAATTCAACTGTAATTAATAGCTCCAGATCTCTTTGAAGACTGACGTTAGTAATGTAAACAAACAGAGGAAGATGCTGTGGTTACAACCAATAAAATATAATTTAATTTAAAAATTACAGAATAACTTAAAACTTAAGCTGTTTCAAGTGCAAATGCTATGAAAATAAACTCATGGAGAGATAGCAAACTAAAGTAGAAAACAACCACTCTTGAATGACTTATTTTAAAATGTATTAAACATGTACATGTATTTACAGGGAGATAAATGTGCACACTTGTACACACACACACACACACACATCTACATCAAGATTACGTAAGACTGAACTGTCCTGCAAACTGCCATGGTAAGACCAAGATAAAATAACTTAATTGAATTGGCAGTAGATGAACTTGGCATTTGCCTGGTCGAGGGTCCTGCTAGGGGACAGCAGCCTGATGCAGAGGATTAGTTGGAAAATAATAAGACATGTACTTGTCAAAAGAGATGAATTTAGGAAGTACCAGTAGTTCTAATTGAAGGAAATTCATCTTTAATAAACTGTGACATCTTTAAGTTTGGTTTCCATATAGGCAGGACACGTAAAGAATGAAAATGATGAATACAAGGTACAAGTGTCTCAGCCAGAAAATTGAAATGTACTATCAGAATTTTGACAGCAGTGAGACATAGGAAGAATAAAAAATAAATAAATAAATAAATAAATAAATAAATAAATAAATAAATAAATAAACAGGAGAAATAGAGGAGAAGCTAAGGCCTACAGGTGAGCAGGAGTATATTTTGGGGGAGCAAACTCTACTTCTAGAAGCCAGTATCAATTCAGAAATTTAAAGCCACACTATCATAATACACCAGGGTTAATTTTGGTAACTTTTCTTTCTTCCAAATGACAAAACTATCAGCTATTATCATGCAAGGAAACCGGGATATAAATTCTATTCAGTTGAAATTAGTAATCAGCCTGAGACTAGCAGGAGTTTATATTAACATGAACAGAGACTAAAATAAGAGGGCATAGTAATTTTAGCCACCGATGGCTTCATAGATTTCCCCCTTAAATAACTTGTCTTAAACCTTGTGGAAGTCCTTCAGGCTGTGTATAGAATTTTTAATCAGTTGTACAAAGTGAAGGAAATATTATGTGTTTTTGTTTGTTTGTTGTTTTGCTTTTCTGTAGCTAAGTGAAGTGTCATCTTTAAAGAGAAAAATCAATCAAATAAATAAGCTGCATGGCTGCACTGTACAGTGTTGTTGGAACAAATGCTCAATAGTGAACAAACAGTACTTAACAAAATCAGCAGAAGAAGCAGGAATAAACATATTGTATCACAATCTTAGGTTCAAAAATATTTTCTCCGGGAAAGAAAGGCCCATGAGATAGAGGAAAGGAGCAGAAGGAGAGAGAACATGAACAAGGAAGTCAGGACCATGAGGGGTGCACCCAACCACTGAGACAGGGGGGCCGATCTATTGGGAGCTCACCAAGGCCAGCTGGACTGCTACTGAAAAAAACATGGGATAAAACCGGACTCTCTTAATGTGGTGGACAATGAGAGCTGACGAGAGGCCAAGGAGAATGGCACAGGAACTTTCATCTGGCGATGGATCGAGAGAGAGACAGAGACCCAATTTGGATCAACCGTCTGAGCTCTTAAGGTCCAAATGAGGAGCAGAAGGAGGGAGAACATGAGCAAGGAAATCAGGACCACGAGGGGTGCACCCACCCACTGTGACAGTGGAACTGATCTATTGGGAGCTCTCCAAGGCCAGCTGGACTGGGACTGAATAAGCATGGGTTGAAACTGGACTCTCTGAACAAGGCGGACAGTGAAGGCTGATGAGAAGCCAAGGACAATGGCACTAGGTTTCGATCCTAATACATGAACTGGCTTTGTGGGAGTGTAGCCTGTTTGGATGCTCACCTTCCTGGACCTAGATAGAAGTGGGAGGACCTTGGTCTTCATGTAGAGCAGGGAATTTGGACTGCTCTTCAGTATCGAGAGGGAGGGGGAGTGTACTAGGGGGTGGGGATAGGGGGAGGGGAGCGGGGGGAGGGGGCAATATGTGGGAGGAGGGGGAGGGAAATGGGAAACGGGGAGCAGTTGGAAATTTTAAGTAAAAAAGAATAAAAAATAAATAAAAATTAAAAAAACAGCTTCTGCTGAAGAAAAAAAAAGAATCTATGTAATTGTTACATTGTATGTTAGATAAGTAATGATGTTCATTTGTCAAAATGATGTTTAATTAAAGTATTGCTTTATATAAAATTTAAAAAAAAAATCATGTGTCTGAGAAAGCAGAAACTTGGAAGACTCATAGATAACCTCCATCAGTTTTATATAGAGGTGGTTGTCAGAACTGCTGACCAGGAGAATCAAGGAGACTCTGAAGAGACACAATCTCCAGGACCCGCTGGATTAAAGCAGGTAGTGCAGAGGGCTCCACTAAAAGGAATCCCGCTTTTCAGTTGTCAGCTGTGTTGGGTGTACTTTTCAGTAATGCAGCTGTTCTTTCTAGGTTCACTTCTGCTTCTGTAAGCAGCTGCTCACCCAGACTCCTGTTAGGAGCCACAATAATTGCTCATAGGCTCAGCAAGTTTGACGCTAGTATAATTGTTTGGTTTGTTGTGAGTTCCCTTTCTGAGGTGAAAGTGTTGAGTGTCCCCTGGAAAAGCTTTTCAAACAACAAAGCTGTATTAGACTCACTGTGGGAAATAACAATTAGAAGAAAGACCAAAGTTTTCCTAAGAGAAGTAGGGAACATTACTTGCTTACATATCTTTCATCCATAATCTCTCTCTCTCTCTCTCTCTCTCTCTCTCTCTCTCTCTCTCTCTCTCTCTCTCCCCCTCTCTTTTTCTCTCTTTCTTTCTCTCTATTCAATCCAAATACATTAGTATACCCCAGACACAGTAACACCTATTTCATAAATTTCAAAATATATCAATTGGAAGAACTTGTTTCCACTTGAAAGACCTTTAGTTTTCCTGTGTGTTTATGATACATGGCTTTCATTATTGTTATTATTTGTTCACAAGATAAGCCTTGCTGATGTTGTGAACAAAGAATCTGATAATTTGGCCATCCTTTCAAATTTAACCAGATCTATACTCCTACCCACCCCAGCCAAATAAGCATATCTTCAATTGAGCATTTAAAAATGTCCAATGAAAGGACAGACTGTCAGAGTCTTGAATAATTTTAAATTCTGGTTTAATAGTTCATTACTGTGGATGCTGGCTCACAACTGCCATGGAAACGAAGTCCTCATTATTCAGATAAAGAAATAAGGACACTATTCCCCCTTTCTCCTCTTGCCTCTGCCTGACAATATGAGCTTAATTTGAGCTTTAATTACCCCATTCTCAGCTAATGCACAGCACCCTAAAGTAAAAGCATCTCTATGCTTGTTCTCTATAATAGCTAGACCTAATAGCTAAATGTCTGCAGGCTTCTACTGAGGTAATAAAGGATCTTAAAACAAATCAGAACATGACAGTGGAAGGATGTTGCACCAAGGCTACTTCTGAATGATTTTAAATTCCCAAACCACTAGCTTCCTTTAATTTGGACTTTGCCTTGTTAACCCACAACATTATTCATATCAGGAAAGTCTTCAAAGAAGAAACCCAAAGATAAAGAAAAATATGAATAATATATAAACCAAATATACAAAGAGGCAATAGAGCAGAACATGGTGAAACCCTCTTCTTTGCCTTGAAAATCTATCAGTCTATTATAGGGGAGATAATTATCCAGGGGAGAAAGAAACCTTAGAATAGGATGCAAATCAGAGTTTGTGGATTTTGAGGCTACAGGTGCTAATACTGATACAGAATAAGTTGTTTTTCCTGAGTTGCCAGATTGTGATTTAGTATACACACACATTATATATTAAAAATATAAATAAATATATATATATAATCATAATATGTATCACTGAAAGTAAGCTGCTCACTAAACCATATACTATATATGTGTATATATATATATCATAATACAATATAAAAACACATATTTATTACAGACTTGGGTTACATCACCTCTTGAATTTTGAAACTGTCATCAGAGTATGAATTGGGAAATAGAGTGGATTTATAATCCAATATGAAGAATGTCATCAGACAAACAGATTTGGACATACACACTTGTTTTGAATATTATGTTGGGTGAAAGCAAAATTCAATGTGTTAAATCATGAGTATAGAGTATTAAACATAGACAAGAAACTCCAGACCTAGGAAAAGGAGACACTTATGATTATTACTGCACAACCCTTAGCACGCCAGAGAAACTAGGTAAAACAGAGTCATAAAAGATTGATCCTCAGAACCTTCATGAAACCCTACAACCTGTTCAGAGGAGACACTTATAACAGCTAGATACTCATAGCCTGGAAGATCCAGCCTTACCAACATTCATAGCCATGAAACAGTTCATTTCTCAACCTATAGTTTTTTTGTTTTAAAAGTCATGATGAGCTAATATATAATATCCTGGTGATGGAACCAATATAAAATTATTATTTGAGTCTTGAAATAATCTTTTTGATGAAAAGCTCTGTCTAAACCTAACAAAGCTGATAGAAATGCCCCAAACTGTTCTAGATCCTGAACTTTTTGTTATTTGAATATTTCTTAATGCTGATATTTTTATTAAATTAAATAAGTTGATGTGGAGAAAATTTTAGTAGTCTGCTTGTGCTTTCTGTGCCAAAGTTTTCTTTGATCAAAATAGTGCTGATTATAAGTTTTTAAAATTTTGGCCTTGTCCAAAACTTAGCTTGGCTCTTGATGTGTAATAGCTTTTTCTTTTGAAGAACCTAAAAATAGGAGAACTGCTTCCAGGACATCTCAGACACTTTTGGATATAAATCCATCATGTAATGAAAGATGCCTGGGCCGAATCAGAAGGCAGCGAAGAGGTACAGACAATTGGCATGTTGTTATTTTCTTCCTAATTAGGAAGGACCAGTAAGTAAGAGAGTTGTTAGCTATCCTGAGAATCAAGAAAAAGAGGTTGTTGACCCTGGGCCCTTCCGTTCAGAAAGAGACACTGGGAATCTAATTTTAGCATTCTATTGTGTGACTTTTCCTTGAGTGACATGAAAAAAAAAATGTCTTTATTCACACAAATAGCAGGCCAATGACAGACTAAATGAATAATTCCATCCAAACCATTTATGAACCAATGAGTTTAGTGGACTTAAATGCAGAAGCATGAGAGACTTAGTCGAGAAAGCGGAAAGCGTATCCTAGCAAGGGTGACTAGTAAAAGCAGAGTAAATGGTTTTCTATATGCAGTCTGTGTGCTATTCCACTAGAGCCTCCTCGACAAGAAGTTCTTTACTGCTGGTACAACTACAGGGAGGGATTCGTGAATCTATTACGTTTCACCCACTTTAGAAATCTTGTAAAATTTCAGAGCTTTCTGAGAATGAGAAGTCTCTAAACTCCCTTCAGGAGAGGGTGTTTCAATTTAAATATAAAAAATTTTAAATAAAAAATTAGTGGTATTATAGTCAACATAGGTGAATGATCTCTACACCCAAATCATGCTACTTTACTAGGTCATTTTTCATTTGTTGCTGTTATCAATGTATGTAAATGATACATCCTGCTATATATCAAATCCATTTTCTTTTTTTTTTCAAGTATATTTAGCAAGTTTATTTTTTGTTTTTTTAATTAATTAATTTATTTATTAAAGATTTCTGCCTCCTCCCCGCCACCCCCTCCCGTTTCCCTCCCCCTCCCCCAATCAAGTCCCCCTCCCTCGTCAGCCCGAAGAGCAGTCAGGGTTCCCTGCCCTGTGGGAAGTCCAAGGACCACCCATCTCCATCCCAGTCTAGTAAGGTGAGCATCCAAACTGCCTAGGCTCCCACAAAGCAAGTACGTGCAGTAGGATCAAAAACCCATTGCCATTGTTCTTGAGTTCTCAGTAGTCCTCATTGTCCGCTATGTTCAGCGAGTCTGGTTTTATCCCATGCTTTTTCAGACCCAGGCCAGCTGGCCTCGGTGAGTTCCCGATAGAACATCCCCATTGTCTCAGTGTGGGTGCACCCCTCGCGGTCCTGAATTTCTTGCTCGTGCTCTCTCTCCTTCTGCTCCTGATTTGGACCTTGAGATTTCAGTCCGGTGCTCCAATGTGGGTCTCTGTCTCTGTCTCCTTTCATCGCCTGATGAAGTTTAATATTCAGGAGGATGCCTATATGTTTTTCTTTGGGTTCACCTTCTTATTTAGCTTCTCTAGGATCACGAATTATAGGCTCAATGTCCTTTATTTATGGCTAGAAACCAAATATGAGTGAGTACATCCCATGGTCCTCTTTTTGGGTCTGGCTTATCTCACTCAGGATAGTGTTTTCTATTTCTGTCCATTTGCCTACAAAATTCAATAAGACATTGTTTTTTACTACTGAGTAGTACTCTAATATGTATATTCCATACTTTCTTCATCCATTCTTCCATTGAAGGGCATCTCGGTTGTTTAAAGAGAAACCACATCTTGTTCCCTATAAAGAGAGTGAATTCTGACTTATGACATTTTAGTGAAAATATGTCATCATTTATTATTAAGTAATTGAACTGATTATTCTAGATGACTAAATACAGCTGAAGAACTGAAAAATGAAATGGGTGCAAACATTTATGCACTAGTGTCTGTGATACAGTTCCATAATATCCAAGAAGGATAGCATAATTTCCCCTAGGTTCCAGATCCGATTAAATCAGCATGACCTTTCTGTAAAAGTATAACATATGAAAATCAAAATGATGACTCAGGCATTTGAGTAATATGCAATGTGTCAAAAACAGCTATTGTGGGCAGTTGGCTCTAAGCATCACTGAGTTCACAATCCTTGTCCAAGAACAGATAGCAGTAGTTTAAGGTCCTCAATCAAGCGAGAGATCTATTTGTATTCCAAGATGAAATTGCAAACTTGATTTTCTTCTGTCAATTTTACTAAATATGTTTTTCACTTTGAATGTATGGTTTTTGTTTGATTAACTGAAAAAATATGAACCAAGTACAACTGCACATAACTATCGTCACAACACTTGAAGGGAGGATAATGAGTTCAAGGCTAACCTGAGCTACAAAGTGAAGACTTATCTACAAAAAGTTATTTAAAAGTATAGAGCCCAGGTGTAGATAAGTAGGTGCTTTTGGGGGGCAAAGACATTGTCAGAACACTTAGTGCTACTGTAAAAAGTGAGTGACCACACAGAAAACTTAGAACCAGAAGAAACTGTAGCTCTATTTATGCTGCATTTTCTATTTCTATGCCTAGACCTGGGGAATGGGTTAAGAGCCAGAAAAAAAAAATCCCTCTTCTCTGCCACATCTAACCTACACTTTGATACAGCTCATTTCCCACAAGAGGATTGTTTTCTTTCCAGGAAAACTGGACTTAAGGGCTTCAGCAACTTTCAGTGAAATAGCTAACACTATAAAGAACATCATGCCTACCCTATGTCTAATGGAAACTTGAGCATCTATTGGAACATATGAAGCTATGAAGCTGTCTCACTACCCTTGTCCATATCTAAACTATCTCACATCAAAGCCATATCACTTAGGAATCCTTCATATATAAATGCTTAGTAAACTTTAGTGATTCTCAGAAGTGTTTACAACACAGTACTTTGCTCTCAATGTCTTTTTAGTAAATGCTTGACCAAGACCACACACACAATGCTTTTGCTGAGACACAGCAAATATAATCAACCAAAGTACAGTGTAAATCCATATTTATAGAAGAGTTGTTTTTATGTGGGCTACTGATCTACAACTGTAATGAGTCTTTTATATCTTTTGGTAGCATAATTTGGTTTCTTGGAGACAGGGTGTCTGGAAAGTCATATCTTAAAATCAAAACTGTACACATTACTTAATTCAAATACAACTAAAATGATTATCAATAAACAATAAAATTGTCTTCTCTGAAGATAAAGTCAATCAGAAATTCATATTTATTAGAAATTCATAGTTCTAATTTATGTCTCCTGAATATTCATTTTCTGTTTCCCAGTCATTACTTTTGAAAATTTAAAGTGTCTAGGATCAGATGTTCTATAGATAAGTAGGAAATCAAACAATTACAGGGCCATCAGGCAAAAGGAAAGACTGGTCTCAAGACCAAATAATAAAAAGATAAAATTAATGCATCAGTTTAATCTTGTTTAAATGTTTCTTCTTTATAAACTGTAGTTAACATTTCCTGTGAACTTTTATTTCAGATATTGAGCAAATTTCTATCATTTTATGTTTTTTCTTATAAATTATTATCCGTGTTTATCTGCAAGGGTGATGCAATGAACCTAAGAATCAAGCTGGTGTAGCTATCCTAATATCTAACAAAATAGACTTCAAACTAAAATCACTAAAAAGAGACAAAAAAGGACATTTCATATTAGTCACAGGAATAATCTATCAAGAGGAAATCTCAATACTGAACATCTATTCCCCAAGTACAATGACACCTTCAAATGAAAAAGAAAACACTACCGAAACTTAAATCACACATTAAACTACACACACTAATAGTGGGAGACTTCAACACCCATCTCTCACCACTGGACACATTTGCCAGACACAAACTTAATAGAGAAATAATAAGGGAGATAACAGATGATATTATTCAAATGAACATCTATAAACTATTCTATCCAAACATAAAGAAGATATGTTCTTCTCAGCACCTCATGGAACCTTCTCAAAAATGCACTGCATACTAGGTAACAAAGCAAACCTCAACAGATACAAAAAAATTGAATAACCCCATGGATCTTAATGGGTCATCATGGCTTTAAATTAGAGTTCAACAGCAACACTCATTTCACAAAGTCCACAAACACATGGATATTAAACAATGCTGACCTGAATCACTAATGGGTCAAGGAAAAAATAAAGGAAGAATTAAAGACTTCCGAAAATTCAATTAAAATGACCATAAAGCATACCCAATTTTATGGGACACAATGAAAGCAGTGTTAAAAGGAAAATTTACAGCTCTAAATGCCTATATAACAAAATCTGGAAAAATCTCACACTAGTGAGTTAACACAACACCTGAAAACTCTAGAACAAAAAGAAGCAAACTCACTCAGGAGGACTAGAGAGCAGGAAATAATCAAATTGAAAGCTGAAATCAACAAAATAGAAACAAAGAAAACAATACATAGAATCAATAAGAAAAAGAATTGATTCTTTGAGAAAAACCAACAAAACAGACAAGCCTTTATCCAAACTAACCAAAAAGCAGAGCTAAAATATCCAAATTAACAAAATCCGAAAAGCAAATGGGGACATAACAACAGACAAGGGGGAAATCCAGAAAATCATCAAGTCATACTTCAAAAACATGTATTCCACAAAATTCAAACACTTAAAGGAAATGAACAATTTTCTGGATAAATGTCACTTAGGAAAATTTAATCAAGACCAAGTGAGCATATTAAATAGGCCAAAAATGGCTAAAGAAATAGAAACAGTCAACAAAATTCTCCAAACCAAAAAAAAAAAAAAAAAAAATCCAGAACCAGATGGTTTCAGCACAGAATTGTACAAAATTTTCAAAGAAATGATACCAATACTTCTCAAAATGTTCCACACAATAGAAACAGAATGAACCATGCCAAACTTTGCCAAATTCTTTTTACAAGGCTACAATTACCCTGATACCCAAACCACACAAAGACATTACTAAGAAAGAAAATTACAGGCCAATCTGTAATCTCATGATTAAACAGACCAATCTCATGAACATTGATGCAAAAATAATCAATAAAATGTTGGCAAAATGAACCTAAAAACACATCAGAAATACATCAACCATGACCAAACAGGCTTCCTCCTAGAGATACAGGGATGGTTCTATATAAAAAAGTCTGTCAGTGTAACCCACCATATAAACAAACTGGAACAAAAAAAAACTGTATGAGCATTCATGAACTTGATGTTAGCAGGGATACAAGGAGAATACCTTAACATAATAAAGGCATAATAATAAATAAACATAATATCCACTAAGCCAACAGCTAACATCAAACTAAATGGAAAGAAATTCAAAGTGATTCCACTGAAATTAGGAACAAGACAAGGCTGTCAACTCCCTCCATATCTATTGAGTATAGTACTTGAGGTTCTAGTTTGAGCAAGAAAACAACACCTATGTGTTGTCTGAGTTTTCTTTCCTGTCTGGTTCCCATAATCATTAAGTCCAAAGAAATCACACACAGGTCTACATTAACTATAAACTGAGTAACCCACTAGCTTACTTCTTAGCTAAGGCTTCTTATTAACTCTTATAAGTTATATTAACCCATTATTTTTGTTTATGTTAGCCACATGGCTTGGTACCTTTTTTAATGAGGCAGTCACATCTTGCTTCTTCTGTGGCTGGGCCAGGACTGCCAAGGAATGGGCTTTCTCTTTCCCATAATTCTCATGTTCTCATTGACCCTCCTCTACTTCTTGTCTGCTTTTCCCACCTATACTTCCTGCCTGGCTACTGGCCAATCTGTGTTTATTTAAAATATAATTGACAGAATATAGACAATTGTCTCACATGACCTATGAACACCTGACTTTTGACAAAGAAGCAAAAAATATCAAATGGAAAAAAAGAAAACATATTTAACAAGTTGTGCTGGCATAACTGGATATCAACATGTAGAAGAATGAAAATAGACCCATATCTATTGCCGTGCACAAAATTAGAATCCAAATGGATCAAAGACCTCAACAAAAAACCAACCACTTTGAACCTCATAGAAGAGAAAGTGGGAAATAGACTTGAACTCATTGTCAGAGGATCCACTTCGTAATATAACCCCAGTAGAACATACACTGAGAGAAAACTTTAATAAATGGGACCTCCTGAAACAGAGAAGCTTCTATAAAGCAAAGGACACATTCAACAAGACAAAACAGCAGTCTACAGAATGGGAAAAGATCTTCACCAATGCCACATCAGACAGAGAGCTAATCTCCAAAATATACAAAGAACTGAAGAAATTTATCATCAAAAGAACAAGTAATCCAATAAAAAATTGGGTACAGACCTAGACTCTCAGCAGAGGAATCTAAAATGACTGAAAGACACTTAAGAAAATATTCAAGGTTCTTAGCCATTGGAGAAATACAAGTCAAAACAACTCTTAGATTCCATCTTACACCTATAGGAATGGCTAAGATCAAAAACACTGATGAGAACTTATACTGGAGAGATTGTGGGGTAAAGGGAACACTCCTGCATTGCTGGTGGAAGTGCAAACTGGTAAAGCTTTTGGAATATCAGTACAGTGATTACTCAGAAGATTAGGAAACAATCTACCTCAAGACCCAGAAACACCATTTTTGGGTGTATACCCAAAGGATTCTCAATCATACCTGAAGGACATGTGCTCAACTGTGTTCATAGCAGCATTATTTGTCAGAGCCAGAACTTGGAAACAACCTAAATGCCCTTGACATAAGAACTGATAATGAAAATGCAGTACATTTACACAATGGAGTACAACTCAGCAGGAAAAAAATGACATCTTCAAATTTGTGAGCAAATGGATAGATCTAGAAAACATCATATTGAATGAGATAACCCAGATCCAGAAAGACAAATATTTGTACTCACTCACTAGTGGTTTTTAGACATAAAGCAAAGAAAAATCATCCTACAGTTCTCAATCCCAGAAAATGTAGACAACAGAGAGGACCCTAAGAGAGACATACATGGATCTAATCGACATGGGATATAGAAAAAGGACAAGATTTCCTGAGTAAATTGGGCGCATGGGGACTATGGGAGACAGAAGAATGAGAGTGGAATGAAAGTAAGGGAACCAACAAAAATACATAGCTCAATAAAAACAATTTAAAAAACAAAATAAAATAAAAAACTTTAAATACAATCAGAAAAATATCTTTAAATACAATTAGAGAAAAACAAATGACATGAAGCCCCTTCTCAAATAATTCCTACCTCAAAATATATTGTTTCTAAAAAAGTAAAAAACACCTCTTGAAAATTGATAAAAAGAATGACAAAGACATTGTAAAAAAGGAAAAGAAAATCACTTAAAAGAACTGAGAACACAATTTTAGAAAAAAACAAAAGGACAAAGGATATCTTTCAGTAACTAGAGATGGTAAGAAGTTTATAAAAGAATGTATCTTTATAGCAGACCTATGAGGGAATATGATTTTCTTGAAAGCTTAAGGTTTTCATGTGAAGGACATTGAAACCTATGCTACATGATTTCATATCTGTTGATAATAGTGCTTCAAATAGTAAAATTTAAAGAAGAATTCAATTCTTGTCAGGTGAACACTTCTATGTCAAAACTTTCAAAATAACAGAAAAGCCTTATAGTGACTTAACAAATACACCACTAATTAAGAAAATTCATTTTTTTCTCTGTTATTGTGATTGTGGTGTTTTGGAGACACATGAGAAGCTATAGCCAAAACTATTGTCTAACATTAAGACATGCAAACATAAAGAAAACTTAAAGTTCTGCAGTTCTCTGTTCACACTTATAATTTACTTGCTTTATCTAATTTAATGGAAAAGAACACAAATTTGATTTATTATAACATATCAAAGGTATAATTAATGTCAGAAGAAAATTTATAATGTTATTAAATGCTAAATTCTTGAGTGCACATTCTGACAAGTTTTTGTTAAATCCAAGAATATTGGCTTAACTGAATGTAAGGCAGTTATGCTGATTTCAAAGGAAGTACATAAAACTTGCTCTTGTAAAATAAATATTTGAAGCATGCCTTCTAGTCATACACATAAATAATAAGGTGGAAAAGAAATAGCACTGAAATTTTGAATCCAGAATAAAATAATTGTTAAAAATAATAAAATAGAAATATAATGAAAATAAATGATGATAATAAATAAGAATAATATTAGTTCATTTGTTTTCTCCTAGCTCTATATATTTTCATAAGCCTTCTACATGCATAGGTAAGGCATGGGACTAAGTTCTTTAGGACTGTAGGATACTAATAATAAGCCATTTTGATGAACACATTGTTCAAAGCTCAGCAGGCTCAATATACCTTAAGTATATAAAATGGTATTTCATAAATTATCTTTAATAATGAGAAAGGGAACCTGGAAGTGTGAGTCCTTATCATCAGCATAGGTACACTCCTTACCTGAAACAACAAACCTCTTCCAAAATTACACCAATACTTCTATGACCCCATGCCCCACCCCAGATATTGACAATGAGACCTTATTGTGTATCTAGACACCAGACACTTCAGTTGGAGTCATCAGACCATGGAGGGTAACAAATAACCTTGACAGTTGCCTGATGTTCTGGAAACAAAATGACAGTCTACAAAATGAGAAAACTGCTTACCAATTAAACACCTAATAGAAGATTAATTTATAGAAATATGCAAACAATGAAAAGAACTGAGCATCAAGAAAACAAATAACCCAATTAAAAACTGTGTTATAGACTGGGTTATAGAGCTAAGTATAGAGTTTTCAAAAGATGTCATGGAAATGTTTAAGAAATAATTGAAAAATGTTTAATATTCTGAGCCAGCAGGAAAATGCAAATTAAAACTACTTTGAGATTTATTCTTACCCAAGTCAGAATGATCAAGATCAATTAAATAAATAACAGCATGATGATGATGATGATGCAGGGTAAGGGGAAAACCTACTTAATGTGGGTATAAGTGTAAAGTAATATAGTCGCTATGGAAATCTGTGGAAGTTCCTGAAAACTCATTTACTAAAAGGTGCAGCTATACATTTTTAGGCATATATCCCATGACCTTACATCTTAAGCAGTGATATTTGCTGAACCATGCTCATAGTTTCTCTATTCATAATAATCAGAAATTGGAGATAGCCTGAATACCCATCAATGAATGAATGCATATTTAAAGTTTTATATATATAAATATATATATATATTATTCAATTGATATATATATATATATAAATATATAGATATATTATTCAATTGATAAAAACCATGAAATTATGGATAATCTTGATTCCATTGTTTACTTATAAAGTTTTACTATTTCGTATATTGATTTAATTCTGTCTGTATTATTTGGAAGGGGTCTTGTTGTGGATCCTACACTCTGTCCCCAACCCTTTGCATTCAGTTTCTACATCATTTACTTTTAAATATTTTGCACATATTTGGTACTTTTTTTCATGTACCAGTTTAGTCAGTCATGTCCCTAGTTTACAATGGTATGGACTGAAAATGGAATTTCATATTGTATTTGCATTAAATTTAAATGGTACTTTATTTTCTTTCTTAGAACAGCCAGCTTTGGGTATTGCATACATTGTTATTTTGTCTCTTGGAAAGCTATGGTTTTTCATCATGACTACCAGATTGCTCAGAAATTATGACTCTAATTTTCCTTGTGTCATCACATAATAATGTAGTATTTACTTCAAATTGCTTAATAACTAAATCTAAAATTTTTATATCATTTCAGGATCTATTGACATTGACTTATGTCCTAGGGGTGCAACATTTCTTCTTGTATAAAATTCAGAGCCAAACATAGTTTATGGATAATCTTGATTCTATTATTTATTTATAAAGTGTTAATACTTTTGTATATTGATTTAATTCTGTCTGATAAATTTTATTTAATATTCTGCTCTATGTGTTATTATAACATATTACTTTTCAGTTTACCTCAATAATTATAAACTGAAAGATCATCATTTTATATACTATCACATCTAGAATCTTAATAAAATTATTAAGATCTTCTTACCTAGACTCAAAATTTAGGTCACTGAAGGGTATTCCTTCAGTGAATACTCTTTTGCATTTTAATTCTTCTAATTTTAGGTTTGTTGTAATATGAGCGGCAGGGCTGCGTCCCCGGCACCCAGCCACCCGCATGGCTAGCTTATGCACTGAAATAATTACACGGAAACTGTATTCTTTTGAACACTGCCTGGCCCATTAGTTCCAGCCACTTATTGGCTAGCTCTTACACATTGATCTAACCCATTTCTAATATTCTGTGTAGTACCACGAGCTGGCTTACCAGGAAAGATCTTAACCTACATCTGTCTGGAGTGGGAGAATCATGGCGACTGCCTGACTCGGCTTCTTTCTCCCAGCATTCTGTTCTGTTTACTCTGCCTACCTAATTCTCTGTCCTATCAGGGCCAAGCAGTTTTCTTTATTAATTAACCAATGAAAGCAACAGATAAATACAAGACCCACCTCCATCATAGGTTTAATGGACTTGTTTGACTATTGTTACATCCATTTGTGCATGCTCAGGTTTATTTGAATTTTAGATTTTCTAATTAGACTTTGGAGATCATTCTTTCTGTAACTAATCTTTTTTTCTGAGATTTCTCCCCAAAATTTACATTTAATTTAACCTCATTACTCCTTATTTCTGGAATCATAACAACCAGACTAGTTGCTTGTCATTGCAACAATATTTAGAAATATATTTTATGCAATTTGGAACACATCATGAAAATCTAGACAATGAGAATTTTATTTATGGAGAAATTTAGTAACAAATGCATTTATTGGGTAAGAATCAAGAGCTATGAGTCTAACATTTCAGGCATGATTTATAAAAGTGCATGAGAGAAGCTGATCAGGAAACCACATCTGCTACTGGCTTTATTGTTCCTTTAAAAATTTATACTGCTCTGAAATTTGCTGCTTTTGGCTGATACCAGAATTTCAGTCTGTCAAACACTACAAGTACAAAGAGTTAACTTGATGCCTTTCAGGGAAGTTTATTTTGACCAAACACTTAGAGGGTGAAAAAAAAAATCTGTTGATCTGTGGCCAACTCTACAGCATAAGAAAAAAAGAAAAACTCTTTAAGTTTTCCATAATGTCCTTCACACAATTTTCATAGTAAATTAAACACACTGGCTGCCTATCATTGCTGGCTACCTCCATAATGTCTTCTGTCCATCACAAGACATTAAAAAGATTTTATTGGTTGTTGTTGCTTCTACTTTATTTGACAAAATCCAAAACAGTTTAAAGAGTGAGATTATATTACTGGTCTTTTTTGCACACTAAAAATAATGAACACATAGTATGGAAAATCATATTGTTTTGAGTTAAAATTTAGGATGTTCCTTAACAATGAGATCTCTAACACAAGGGTAAAGTCTCAATAAAACTATTTTTAAAATTGGATATAAGTGACATTATTTACAAATATAATTACTAAGAAGATCTTAAATCCACATAATTGTTTCTTGTGGAGTGAAGCATAATGAATAAACTTAAAAAGCTATATAAAAAGGAGTATTTACATTATTTGCTAAATTTACTAGAATCTGAACATATTCTCCTATTAATATCTTGGTACAGGAGAATTGTCTGTACTCTGCTAATCATGTTTTAAATAAACACTGATTGGTCAGGCAGGAAGTATAGGCAGGAAAACCAGACAGGAAGTAGAAATGATGTAATGAGAACAGGAGAATTCTGGGAAGGAGGAAGTTGATTCCTCCCACTCCTGCCCAGACCACCAAAGCAGCAGGATGTGATCTGCCCCACTGAAAAAGGTACTGAGCCACATGGCTAACATAAATCAGAATAATGGTTAATACAAGCTACAAGAGCTAATAAGTAGCCTGACCTAATGGGCTAATCAGCTTTATAATTTATAGAGATCTCTGTATGATTTTCTTTGGGGCTTGCCAGCTGTGGGGAACCGGGCAGGACAGAAACCCCAACAAGCCAGCCCTTCATGTTACAATATCTCACAGTATTTCATATACAATGCTCACTGGTGCAACAAGTATGGTGATTTCCCAGAAAGTTAGGAAACAACCTATCTCAAGACCCAGCAATACCACTTTTGGGTATATACCCAAATGATACTCAATCTTACTACAAGGACATGTACTCAATTATGTTCATAGCAGCATTATTCATAAATACAGAACCTGAAAACAACCTAGGTGTCCCTCCACCAAAGAATGGATTAAGAAAATGTGGTACATGGATCTACATAGGAAGAAGAAAATGACAAGATTTCCTGAGTAAATTGGGAGCATGGGAGTCATGGGAGAGAATAAAAGGGGAGAGGGAGGAATGGTAGGGAGAAGACAAAAATATATAGCTTGATAAAAATGAAGAAAAAAACAGAAGGAACTCCCGTCCATTGTTTATTCTATGATGCTTTAATTATAACAGACATTTTAATAATCCAATAGTAAATTTCTTATGCTAGCTGAAGGTAATTTTGATAAATTCCTAGTTTTAACTATGTAATATTTATATATTTTAAAATTCTTACTATCACTGGAAGAAAATATTTAATTTGAGAAAATGAAACAATATGTGTTACTATCTTGATCATGGTAGACTATCCAGTCATTACAACACTCTTCAACAGTCTAGGGCCATTGGAAAAAATGAATAACAATATACAAATGAGTGAAGTATGTATAGTTGCTAAGTGGATGGATTTTAGGTTCTATAATGATAAGAAATGATTCTTATCTTTTTCTCTTGGATATAGTTTTATGCTTATACTTCGAAAAGCAGTAATATAAGCAAAATATATTAATATCCTGGAAGGAAATTTTCTAAATATTAAAGTTGAAATTGAAAATGGAACAATTTGCTATGAACTATGAGGTGTTGTACAGTGTTGCAAAGTCATAGTGTAGATTAAATACTATATAAGAGAGAAGCCACATTTGATTTCCTAGCCCTGGAACAAAATCTGTGAGCAGGGGAAGACAGATAGATGATATTACAGTGAAAACCCTCTCTGCTCTTTTTGGTTATTAATTTAAATGTGAACCCATGGCTGGTGGTATAGTTTAATAGATAAAGTGCTAGCCGGGCGGTGGTGGCACATGCCTTTAATCCCAGCACTTGGGAGGCAGAGGCAGGCAGATCTCTGTGAGTTCGAGACCAGCCTGGTCTACAAAGGGAGTTCCAGGACAGGCTCCAAAGCTACAGAGAAACCCTGTCTCAAAAAACCAAAAAAAAAAAAAAAAAAAAAAGATAAAGTGCTTGCCACATAAACATGGCAATTTGAGTTTGACCCTCAAAACCCATAGTTAAAAAACTTAGTGCAATTGTGCAGATTAATGGGGATAACTTGATGTACAGTCTAGCTAAACTAACATGCTCCAAATTCAGAGAGAGACCCTGACTTTATAAACAAAGCACACATTGCCTCACATATGACAAATAAGGTGGTTCTTCCTGCAAACACACACACACCTCACTGTGCATGTATGAGCACATAATGACATACACACATAGTGAATTTGTATTTCACCACCACTCCATGTGTCTGAAAATGTTTGGATTAGAATACTTAAAGGAGTATTATTTACCACTGTTGGGCAAAGAGCCCCACCAATATCTACTACCTATCTTATTTTTAAGAAAAATGGTGTATTGATATGTCATTTAATATGTCTGATCCTTTGTTTTATTTATATTTGGATATGAATTTCAAGAGCAGTTCATAGATAGAGATTAATTACATTTTTTTGTTTGTCTCATCTTAACACCCCTTGCCAAATTTCTCAAAAAGCCCTGTAGACATTGCAACAATATATCAGTTTTTGTTTGTTTGTTTTTATGTGTGTGGTCCATATTTCTGTGTGCAGCAGATGCCAGAGGACAGCTTTGAATGTCTTCAGGAATTCTGCCAATTTAATTTCAAGACATTTTTTCTCGTTGGCCTGTAAATTGCTCTATGGTCAGCATATCTGTCCATATACCAGGTATATGGTATTTATACCTGGTATACCACAAACAGGAATCTGCCTGTTCCTACAACTCCAGCAATAGGATTATACTAGGTAATACCCCACAGATTTTTTTTAAATGCTCTGGTACATGAACTCAGGTCCTCCTGTATGTAATGTAAACACTTTACTGCCAATTTAATTTCAAGACATTTTTTCTCGTTGGCCTGTAAATTGCTCTATGGTCAGCATACCTGTCCATATACCAGGTATATAGTATATATACCTGGTATACCAGATACCATAAACAGGAATCTGCCTGTTTCTACAACTCCAGCAATAGGATTACACTAGGTAATACCCCACAGATTTTTTTAAATGTTCTGGTACATGAACTCAGGTCCTCCTGTATGTAATGTAAACACTTTACTCAGAGCCATCTTCCCAGGCCTTAAGATGGATTTTGACTTGTTTAGAAGTAAAATGTGGGAAGGTCTATGAGTGCATCAGAGACAGTGTGTTTCTAGTCTCCTGGTGTTTTGGCATCCACCACAAGCAGAGCAGACTCCAGTTTGCTTTTGGATCCTGTTTCCCTTAGGGCAGGTGTGATTGCCCTGTGGTGCAGGACAATTCTATATTCTGTCAAATTACATTTTAAATAAACACTGATTGGCTAGTAGCCAGGCAGGAAGTATAAGCGGGAAACCAGACAGGAAGTAGAGATGGGGCAATGAGAACAGGAGTATTCTGGGAAGAAGGAAGCTCTTTCTGCAGTCCTGCCCAAACCACAGAAGAAGGAAGATGTGACCTACCCCACTGAAAAAGGTACCGAGCCATGTAGCTCACATAGATAAGAATAATGTGTTAATATAAGTTATAAGAGCTAATATGAAGCCTGAGCTAATGGACCAATCAGTTTATAACTTATGGAGACCTGTGTGATTTTTTGAGGGGCTAAACAACTGGGAACTGGGCAGGACAGAAACCGCCAACAAGCCCGGACCTCATGTTATAGCCCTATAGATGGATGACCCCAGCTGACTTTCCAAACCCTAAGGAAAAATATTTTTCTGTTGTTGTTTTGAGTTAAGAAGAATATACAAAATTCACATTACAACTATCCTAGTAAGAGCCTGGAACTTCAGAGGCAATGCCAAGGTGTTGCTGGGGAACCAAATATGTACCAACAGGCAAGTCCAGTTACTGTTTTTGCCAAGAAGAAAAGGATGAGAAACAGACCTCTCCCTTCCCAATACTAATGGGCTCAAAGCAACTAGGATAATGTGTCCTTTCCTTGACAGGCTAAAGACTTGTGAACCTCCAAGGTTGGGTCAGGTCTTGGGGAGTAGAGGGACAGGCCGACACAAAGACATGAGCCAAGCTGATTTCATCTAGGGATGTTTGGAAAAGGACAGAGGTCTACAGTGAGTTCATCTAATGAGTTCATAACAGGAAGGCAGAGGCAAGTCAAAAATTAAATTCAGCTCTAGAAATAAAGAATACATTACTTTGACACAGTTGAATAATAAAAATGAGTTTGCATGTCTGTAACATTTTAAAGGACATTGTACTATCCCAAGTTCAACAGTCCTAACATATCCCAAATAAACTCTTTTTTGATGCCATTTACAATGAAGAAAAACTAAGGTTACTTGAAAAGACCATTTCCTTCTAGTTGTTGTCATTAGTTGGATCCTATGATGGGTATCTGTGAATACATCAATCATTTTTGTCCTACCATATAAATACAAGGCCATTCTTAAAAACAAAAACATGTACATACCTACCTTCTCTTGTGGAACTCGGTTCCTGCTAAGGGAAGTACAAGAGAATTATTCCTATTGATCTGCTCAAGGTTCCTATTTATTATGGGTAACTCTAGCATTAGGAATAAAACTACAAAGACATACGTTAGTCCTTCTTGGGATGTTACCCATTTGACAAATGGCTCATGTATGATCACTAATACTTTGAAAAGCAGAGATTTAAAAGGTTTTATGTAATCCATTCTCCCTCTTCTTATTTTCTAAGATATGCAGTTACTTTTTCTTCAGTTTAGTGGCTTGTACTTTCCTCCATGTCTTTCTTTTTCTCTTTAGGGGATCTCTAAAAAATAAGATCTTCACCAGATGAATCATGTCAAAGTTTCCAAGCAGCCAAGAACAATATAAATAATAGCCGACTTATCCCACAAGGCAGAGAAGTTTATTAAGAAAATTAAGAATGCTCACATCAAACAGTTTCAACAGCCACCACATGCTATATTGGTATAGCAACCAACTTATAAGTCTATCAGCAATATAATCTAAAATAATAAACAGCCTCAACTTTTATTTTGAACCTTCACAAGCTAAGTGGAAAGCAGAACAGACAGTTCTTGTTAGAATGGGATTGAGAATTTTTTTCAGACACACCTTATAGATGCTGACTGTTTATCAGGATACCTCACTTATAATATTCATTTCTCATACCTCTCTATCTGGACATTGCCATGTTGGCTACATCCCTGACTCTGTGAATTCACTTAGCTCCAGACACCCCAGAGAGATGTCTGTCTGTACTTCCGGGTGTGAAGATGAGAAAAAGTAAATACTCATACTCTGCACTAAATGGGATGCTTGAGTTGTGAAATTGATAGCTACCTTAACAAACAAACAAATGAACAAAAGACTTACCTCTTGAACTCAGAAGAAGCAGCCACCTCAAGCTATTCTTTTCACTGAAAGATTCAGTAAAAGCAGGGAGAAAAGTTAGGAGTTCTGAGATTCAGACTTGCTTCTCCTAATAAAGCAAAGGCAGCCAAAATATGAAAGTTCTAAATATGGCTTACACATATCAAATCCTTAAAAAGAAATGCAGTTTTTGTTTTTGTTTTACAAAAAAACAATCCTCTATGTTTTTCACTAAGTTGCCTCAAAGTACTTTGACAAATATGGAGTGCTTTCAATCTTCTTCATTTTAACTTTCTGTCAAAATTTTCAGATGCAGTGAAAATTTAGGTAATATCTGTTTTCAGATGCATTGTATGGTATCTAAAAACAGCAGAGCAGTGCCAGTTATAAGAATGCTGAATCAGAGCTGTAGAGTTTAAGATTTAGAAGTTGGTCATCAACACATTTTGCTTTGATTGAATCAAATATTTTAATTTTGATAAACACTTTTGAGAAAAATAGTCTTGTTATTTCTTTTAATTTTTTGATATTATAGTTATGTCACTTCCTCATTCCCTTTCCTTCCTCCAAACACATCCTTGTACCTCTCCTTGCTCTGTTTCATATTCATGGCCTCTTTTTTACATTTGTTGTTATTACATACATATATGTTCCTAAATACAATCTGCTCAGAATGTATAAAGTTATGTCTAGGTGCATTTTCAGGGATTATCAGTTAGTATTAGATAATCAATCTGTATGTTCTTTTTGGGGGAAGACTATGCCCAGCTATGATGTCTATGAACTGTAACAATGACCAGCTTATCTTGATACTCCTACAGAAGCACAGTGACACATGTAACTTGGATGTAATTAACATCTTCCTAGTTAGACATAGGCCTGCTCAAAAGTAGTGAAATCATAACTTCTACTTGGTGAACCCCCAGGGCGAATGAGTCATGGATCTTGACAGAGAACTTATCACTACCATTTTACTAAACCAGTATTGCCACTAGCTACATTCTAAGCATTTGTATTTATACTCAAAAATTAGTATGGTCCTTATACCCCATATCAATATTTTCAAGAGGTAACTTAGATCTATTCTCAATTCAGTCTGAATTTAGTATGGTTGAAATAAAAAAGAAGTATAATAATTTAAAAATTAAATTGAACTTTCTGGTATGTTTGGTGTGTTATATCCATGTACTCAGTCACTGTTTTCTTTATATTTTAATCTCTGAAACAGTTTTCAAAACAGTTAAATGGTCCTTTCACATCATTTTAACAGCTCTTTAGATCCAGTGTACTATGTTTCTATATGATATTTGTCAAAGACCTCCAAGAATATCTCTGAGGACATTAGACTCTTTAATGACTGGATACAACAACCATCACAGGACAATACCCAAAATTAGCTGCTGCATGCATTGAAGGATGAAAGAAATAGAAAAGAGGAAATAGTTGGAATAATACCTTTAGAGAAGTACATGTGGTTATTTTTATATATCCTAATAGATTTATGAAGACAATTATTCATAAATATATATTGTCAGTTTTGCTTACTTTAGAACTGAACATGGGCTTCTCCCAAGCAACAACAAAAGTCAAGGGCATCTTTCATTACCTTGTCCACTTTGCAGCAGTGTTCTTCAAGCCAGATAGATTAACTAAAGCTCAAAGCATTGGGTGTCTAGTATTTTTAGTTAATGAAGATGTCTTTTGATGCAGCTTAAATAGACTTTCCATGAGTTAGTAAAATGCTATTCTTGTCACATAATTCCTTGGGAAACAGAAGATGCATTTAAAATAGTTATTGATGAAATAAGGAAAGAATCTCCTTTACCCTGTTTGTACTCAACGTCGACAGTACTTTCATTCAGAAAAGAGACAGTGGATAAGGTCTATTCTGGAAAAAATGGGCTGAAAATATTATGTTTTCAAACAACTTATCATTTATTTTAAATATGTTAGCTGACTCAGAATATCAGACCAGCCCACCACAGATGCTTATAAGAAACATATATGTTCAGTAAGTGAAAACTTTATACAAAAAGACCACTGGAAATTTGGTGGACTATTCACAGTGATAAGTATTAGAATTGGCAGAAATTGGACCACAGATATACATCAATTTTCTAAGTTACTCAGCCTTCATGACCATTCTAAAGAGAAGCCTGGTACTGATAAACAGCAAGTAATCTGGAATATTTACAAAAGCATTATAACAATTTTAGATGCCTCAGGTGTCAGAGCCCATAGATGTGGATCTGTTACACCTTGGCCAAACATCAGAGACTTCAGGCCTATTCTCACTCCTTCAAGGTTATGACAGGGGATTTGATCAAGGGTAAGGCTGCCTATGGGATGCTTGGCCAAGCGTGTGGTCACTGCATGTCCCATCTAAAAAGTAGTATATTTAACTCAAGATATAGTTATATGATGTTTATAGTATTGAAGAATAATTACTCTGTTTGTTTTTTGTATCATGTTAAAGCAGTCTTGCCTTCTTCCCCCATTTTGGAATGATATAGATAAAGCATATGGAAAATAAACATGAGAGAAATTAGTATTCACTGGGTTTTCCTTAAAACTCTATTCTGTGTCTCTGTCTTTTTCTTTTATATCTCTGTTTTTCTACCTAACAATTCAAATCCACATGCCCCTATCCTGGAATGTACAAACCTGTCTAGGCTGGGGAACCTGACACTTAAATTCATTATTTTACACTCATAAAATCCATATGTGTTACAAAGGGAAATCTTAGTGTTACTTAGGTCAAACACAGACATTAAGAAAATGTGTGAGTACTCAGAGATATGTTTTGTAAATATCTAAATATATATATATATATATATATATATACATGTGTTGACTACAATAACAAAGATCCATACCAATGAAAAGTATTCATCTCTATAGCATATTCCACTTTTAATGTAAACAAACATTTATAAACAATGATTTAGGGAATTTGGGCATTGTTCTTTAGACTACTTCCTGCTGATTGTGGCATTGTTAATCAGATCTTTCATGGGGTTTCCTGTGTAGCTGGTCTATCTCAGCCAGCAGTACTAAAGTTGTCATGGATTTTGCACCATCTGGGCCATTGCTTCAGGGGGTTTTGTTTGATCAAACCATATTAACCAATAATAAATCAACAACTTTCTAGTCTCTGTGGAAGCAAAAGCAAAACCGTTTTTCCAAAGAAATATATTCTTAGACCCAAATTTTGAAGTCAAGATACCATCAATATATATGTGTGTGTGTGTATTATATATTATATATTGGTTTAGCTTAGCAGCATGTACAATAGAACATTTCTCTGTACTTAGCTCATTCACAGTAAAAAAATTCAAAGAAAACACAATAATATATATATATATATATATATATATATATATATATATATATATATATATATAATCAAGACTCTCTGTGTATATCCCATCTTTGTGTGGTCTACTTTTCTTACTCTATTACTTTTTCTACAGGTTTCATATCTTTTATTATCTTTACTCCTTTAATCTATGACAGTTTTACTCTTTTTCCTCTTCCTCCCAAGCCTATGCATATTTATCAAACATTATGACCCATTTAGAGGTCTTTTTTATTTGAATCTGTTTTTATTGTGTGCATATCTGTGATTGTTTTTTGGCCAGTAGTGCTTTTTTTTTTTAAATGCTAAGTGGGCATAGCTATGACCAACGCCACAGCCCTGTCTGTTGATCCACTCAGTCCAACATGGTGGAGGATTGCTTACTGCCTCTGAGAGCCATGCACACTGTCACAGCTCCAGTGTCTGAGTGGGCTTATGTCACCACTAAGCAATTTGTAACATGCTGTTCACAGACCCCATTTAAGTGCTTGGCCCCCTGAAAGAGCCAGAGCTTTTTGTACAACTAGCATAAACCAGGAAGTCTTCTTAAAGGAGCTCTGTAATTTTCACTGCTACTGCTTAGTCAGGAAGCCTTTTCTTAAAGGAATTATGCCTCTCCTTGCTTCTAGTGAACAGAGAAAAATCTGAAAAAAAAATAAATATGGCTAACAAGAAGTTCAACTGTTCTTCTGTGTCTAGCATTCCTTTCCAAGCTTTCTCAAGTTTTATGTGGTTGTAGTTGCCTCACATTGGCTGGCCATTTTTTAAGTAGGGACTGCTTGTTCCTTTCCTGGCCTCATAGACCCAAATAATAACACAAAAACTAGGGGGCTGGAGAGATGGCTCAGTGGTTAAGAGCATTGCCTGCTCTTCCAAAGATCCTGAGTTCAATTCCCGGCAACCACATGGTGCCTCACAACCATCTGTAATGAAGTCTGGCCCTCTTCTGGCCTGCAGACATACACACAGACAAAATATTGTATGCATAATAAATAAATATTTAAAAAAACACAAAAACTATATTAATTATAATAGTGCTTGGCCTACTAGCTCAGACTTTTTATGAACTAGCTTTTAAATCTTAGATGAACATATTCCTATTTTTTGTATTTTATCATGAAACTCATGATTTACTGGTAATTTTCCAAGTTATATGTCTCCTTCAGCAGCTACATGGCATCTGCCTGACTCCATCTTCTTTTTCTCCTCTATCTCTGCTTAGAATTTCTACCTTGCTTGAATCTGCCATATCAAAGGCCTACACAGCTTCTTTATTCATTACCAATAATAGCAACACATATACAGGAGGACTTCCCACACCAGATAGGTCAAGTGTTCTTATAATATTTAAAAAGAGAGACAGAAGAAAAAAAAAAAAAACATTACCACTACTAGAGAAGCAATGTTTTCATACTGAAGATATAACTGGGAGGTGCATCTAAATCATGACTTCTGTTACTTTTAAAAATAACTTAATGGTTTTCTCTAATATTAAGCTCTTAATAATTCTTTTAATATTTGCTTTAAGTTAAGAAATTGTAGGTTAAAACTTAGGCAAAAAATTCAGAAGTTATAGTTGGTAAAAATCTGAATTTTAAAATGTACTACTTAATGCTATTAAAATATCCCCTTGATCAAGCTATATAACTCTCATGCACATTCAGAGGGCTTATGTTGGCCCCATGCAGGACCCATAGCTGTCAATCCAGAGTCTGTGAGCTCCCACAAGCACAGGTCAACTGTCTCTGTGCTTTTCCCAATCATGATCTTGAACCCTCTTTCTTGTATAATCACTCCTCTTTTTCTTCAACTCAACTCCAGGAGCTCAGCCCAGTTTTTGGCTGTGGATCACTGCATCTGCTTCTATCATTTACTAAATATAGACTTGTATTTGACCTTGGGGCTCCCTGGCAATGGGACCAGGACATATCCTAGGTGCATAAACTGGCATTTTAGATACCATTCTCTATGAAAAGATACATTACTTAGCCTTGATACAGGGGGAGGGACTTGGTCCTGCCTCAACTTGATGTAACAGACTTTGTTGACTCCCTAAGGGAGGCTTTACCTCTTCTAAGGAGTACATGAGAGTTGGAATTAGGGAGGTGGGGAATAGGAGAAGGGGAGAGAGGGAACTGGGGCTAGTAAGTAAAATTTTAAAAACTCTAAATAAAGAGATCCCTTTTAAAGTCTGTATATTTTTCCTTATAATAGACTATTAATGTATATTTTTGTATCAGTTCTTAAATATTGATACTCAAGTTCATTGTGGATATTAAATGCCATACCAGAGTGAAATATTTATAGTGGATACAACTTTGAGAATGCATCATCTTCAGTGGAAGAAAACAAAAATAAGGGCTTGCAGAACATTATCAAGACTTTGAAACTCAAATTATTATCATTTAAATAAAGAGGATGAAAATATTTCACATCTAATTATACTCTCATGCTAGAGATCCTGCATTCCCAAACCGAACCTGAAAACAAACAAGGACCTCACATCAGAGAATTCTATTGTCATAGGAAGTGCTGCACAATTGACATGCCAAAAGCTTAGCTGAGGGTAGGTATGAACTTCCATAACTCCTGGCCACTTCTTTATTATTCTTATTCCCAGTCTCCAAGTTCACCTCTTAGTTGCAAAATATAACTTTAGGTAGCATGCATCTTTTGAATAATCTGCATTTTAATATTGTCATATATTTAAGTGGAAACTTTCTTACTGGTAAAACATACAGCAATCTATATGGGCATATAAAAATATCATTCATATGCCAGGCAGTGATGGTGCATGCCTTTAATCTCAGCACTGGGAGGCAGAGGCAGATGGATCTCTGTGAGTTCAAGGTCAACCTGGTCAACAGAATTCTAGGACAATCAGGACTGTTACACAGAGAAGCCCTGTCTTGAAAAAAAGTCTGAAATCTCATTCCTTTTTGGATCAGAGTAACATTTCAGTTAGTCTGCATACAAAGAACATACACACACAAAGACATAAGCTCAATTAGGATTTTACGTTCTATATGAGGTGGTGGTAAGAGTATGGAATCTATTTCTTCTTTTCTCGATTTCTCCCTTTCTCCCTTTTTCCTTCGTTTGATTCATGACTTCCTCCTTATATGAATAAATGATCAGTAAAGCTATTGGGTATCCCTGATTGGGAAAGGAGATCTGTTCTGTTAACACTGAGGGCAGAGGTGTGTGCAAGGAAGTTGGAATGCAGAGGAACCCTGTGCAAGGACCTGGAGCTGCAGCAAGCTGAAGCAGTAAAGCAGAGCCAGGAAATACGGTGCAGCAGTCATGAGTAATAGCAGCATTCACAGCTATTACAATCAAGTGGGGGTTGCAATATGGAAAGGGGAATGGAACAGTGCACGTTCTGGTGCTTTACTACACATGAAATAATTTGTGTGAACACCTAGCATCTAAAATGTAGATATAGACAGGGAAATGAATGCTGATAAAAGCCTGGATGCATGTGTCAGTGTATACGCATACTTCCTAGATTTGTTTATTATGGGGATCGAGGCCTTGTTCCTCTCTTCGCAGCAAATACACTTAGAACTGGTCTTGGTTTCAGAGTTATATTAACATCCATTGGAAGGAATTAAGTTTCCTGGAGAAAAATAACTACTCTGAGGGCTGGGTTAGCAGAAGCACATGAAGGAATGTTGTGTTTGGCAAGAAAATATGGAATATCCAAAAGCAGGTGGGAACATGTCATCCAGGCGCAGAGGCCGGGCTTTAAAGGGCTCCTCTGGCCAGATGTGGGGAAACTATGGAATCTTAATTATGTGCTCTTGGGTAAAGCAGAAATCTGGAAGCATACACAGGAATAAAAATAAATGGATGAATGAGAAAACATGTAATCACACTGTAACAAGCTGTTCAAATCAAAAAGAATGATTGAATGAAAACACCATTATTTGATAACAAACTGTGTGCTTCATTTATTACAATGTGTTCCAGATTTATCTGTTTCTTAAACTAAAAAATAATTTATGTATATAAGTGTTTGCCTACATATATGTTAATGCACCCACCCTTTTTATCACTGTTGCTTTTGGAGACCAGAAGAGGGAATTGTATCCCCTGGGATTGGATTTACTGACAATTGTGAACTGCAATGTGGGTTATTGGGAATCAAACCTGGGTCCTCTGGAAGAACAGACCATGTTCTTAAATGTAAAGTTATCTCTTCAGCCCAGGTTATCTCTGTTTGAACATGTGTAAAAATGTCATTATTTTCCCAAAATCAATAATATTCTATTATACCCATCATACCACATTCTGGATATTCAGATTGCTTCTTCAATTTTGTCAATAACAGCACTTTGAATATCAATGTATTAATATTTCTTATAGATATTGCTTTTAATAATGTTGAATAAACTTAGTAGTGAATGGCTAGACCTTACTGTGATGCCATGGCTTGAGAAAGAGATCATGATAATGTTTCACACAGTGAATGGACCGTTTCCATTTCCATCAGAAATATGCAAAGATGCTACTTCTCTACATTCTCAATGATAGTTTTTTCCCTCTTGAAACAGCAAAATTTGTTTATGTGATCTGTTTAATCCCTAACAGAGCAGAGCAGTCTTAGTTACTTTCTTATTTCAGTGATAAAATATCCTGACAAAACAACCTTAAAGGAGTGGGTTTATGTTGGCTTAAATTTCCAGAGTGATGCAGTCCATCACAGCAGAGAAGACATAGCAGTGGTCAGAGAAGTCAGAGTGGAAGAAGCTGGAGGCTGTATGGTCCATTTTCATCCACACTCAGGAAGCAGAGGGTGAACAGGAGCTGCTCAATAAACCCTCAATGGCTGCCCCTAGCTACCTATTTACTTCAGTGAGGGTCCATTGCCTCAAGGCTCCAAAACCTTCCTAGAGAGCAGAGGACTCCGCCACAGAAAACATGAATGTATGGAGGAAATTTAACTTTCAAACTGCAGCAAATTATTACTCTCTTATATTAGCTGTTTTAACAAGTGTCTTAGTTAAGGTTTTTCCTCCTGTGATACAAGACTATGATCAACAACAGTTTGTAGACAAATGTGTATATTTCATCTTACACTTTCACATTACAGTTCATTATCAAAGGAAGTCAGGGCAGGAATCCAAGGCAGAAAGCTGGAGTAAGAAACTGAAGAAGGAGTTATGGAGGAGTGCTGCTTACTGGCTTGGTCCTCGTGGTCTTTTCAGTATGATTTCTTATACACCTCCCGACCATGCCTGGGGTGACACCACACATAATGGGCTGGGAGTTTTCATCTCAGTAGTTAATTGATACAATGTCCCAGAGACTTTCCTCCAGGCTAGTCTGATAGAGGCATCTTCTCCATGGTGTTTCACTCTCCTCAGGAGCATCTAGGTTTTCATCAAGGTACCGAAAACCAAGCAGTACAACAAATTACAGATTTCATGAGATGAACCATGCAATTTTTGCTATTTGTTATAGAAAAGCTAGTTATTTGTTGGCGTGAAGTCCACACAATTTTGAATCAAAGTAAATTATCCTTTTACTGAGACATGGTATCATTGGTGTCAGTTTGGTATGAATATGTTATTCTGAATAACAAATGTTAAAACTTTATTTTATTCATTTGATAGTTTTTTTAAAGTATGAGATAATAATATTTGTGGTTGGGCAAAATAATACTCTGGGAAAATGTCTGATGCTACCAGACTTGTTTACACCTGGAACAGTTGTAATAGATGGCAGTTGCTCAAGAGGTCATAACCTGTTCCAAAGGAATTGATGTGCATATCCTAAGGATGTGATATTTGAACTGAACTCTGAAATATAAGTAGGAATTAACTTGTAGAAGAAGAATTGGAGAAAGGATGAAAGATAACAATGCTGTCATGGAGGTGACAGGGTGCAGAAAAGTAAGTTTCTCAGGGGTCAATATTCTGCAATATTGACCAAATTCTGCAAGGTCTTCAGAAGTATGTGTAGCACGGATGTTAGTTATCTTGAAGATGTCAAATACTTCAGCCTCAGGTCTCTTCTCAGAATGTGGAGGAAGTAGTGAGCCTAGAAGTCCCGAGTATGCAATTTATAAAATGAAAAAAAGAAGAAAAAAGAAATTCATGTGTATGATTCAGCAAAGAAAGTCGAGGCACAAGCTCAGAAAACTCTGTTAATGGTCTACATCACAAAAAGAAAGAAATAGGAAATTAATTCCCAATCAAAAGAAGTATTAAGGAAAGAAGTTCAAGGAAGGAATGAGGTTGTGGATAGGGCGTTTTCAAAGGGAAAGTAGGTAGTCTATTAGTGTTGTCTGCAGCCAGCATATCACGTGACGTAACAGATGAAATCTCTGCTGGATTTAGACATACATAAAAGTCACTGCTGCCTTGAACATGATGGGCCACAGACAAGGGCATATTACAGTGGTCTAAGAAGTGCTAGGGAGATGCATATAGTGTCAGTCTGTGGACAATGTTTTGTAAAACAGGTGACAGTAAAGAGGGTGTGCTGTAAAGAACACATGTATGCTTAAGGGGAAAGATTTGGCTTTGTTTTGTTATAAATATTAGAAATCAGCATAAATTTAAACATTGATGAAGACAGGCTTCAGAAAAGAATTGGGGAGGAGGGAGAAAGAGAGAGACAGAGACAGAGAGAGACAGAGACAGAGAGAGACAGAGAAAAACTGAGAGAAAGAATGTAGAAACCAGAGGCTGGAGAATGTTTTATCAATGTAAGCATAGAGAAAAAGCATGAGGTCAGGCTGGATGTAGGTGTAGAAAGGTTGAATTATGATGTACATTTCATTTATGACTCTGCTTCAGTCCACCTAACTTAAAATAACCCAGGGCTACTTTCTGATGTGGGAAGGTCATTTGTCAATCTGTTGTTTCATTGATTAATAAGCTAGCCAACCAGGAGCCGGGTGGGATGAAAAGCAGGCCTGCCCACAGCTCCTTCTACAATTTTCTATATAGTAAGTTTTAAAAAACTGATATCGGTAACATAATACTTAGCATACATTTCACTCCTAGAATTTATCAAATTATTTGGGATTTTTGATTCTGCCAATGGCATAAAACAGTAAGGTTTTATATGCTATTTCATTTTCTGTGAACAGTGAATTGGATTCTGGCTTTTAACTAAATGTATACTGCATGAATATGTAAACAATAGCGAGTAGATATTGTTTAGTCCCGCTCTTCACTGATTGAGCAACTTAATGTGAGCTGCAGTTACCTACTAATGTCCAAAAGGAGGAGGGGTGAGATCCTTTAGCAAATGAGCTTTCTTTGTAATCTTCTTATCACAGTTCTTACCCAGTGACCAAAAGTTCAAACATCAAACATCCTTTCAAATTCTTGTACTGTGAACCTATATGACGTTTGCTAAAGCCTTTGAAGGACTTTGGAGCAGATTTTAAAGAGCTTTTATGTTTTCCAGATTACATCACACCTCAAAGCTATACCTTGAAATACTAATATTTATTGAATCATTTTTTTTCACATAAGTATAGAATTTAAGTTGATACCTCTGTCTCAGGAAACAAGGAACTAAAATGACTCACATTAATTTCATGAAGAAAAATTAAACCACAAAAGGCAGAGTATTACAAGGTGCTACAGGTTCTGACTTTAATTTAGATGAACTCTTGACATATTAAGTTGGAAAACACCAAAAACAAACAAACAAACAAACAAACTTGTGAGCAGTGCCTTGAGCAACTGTTTCAGGATTTGTTATGAGGTCATACAATTAGTACAGCCCCTGATGGGAAAGAGAAATTTATGGTCGTGTCTTAACAAGTCCTAGGTAGCTCTGATGACAAGATGCCTCAGATGCTACAGGACATGGCTCCCCCAAGACCTCTGTGCTTTAATTTTAAAGCTACCTGTGAACTGGGCTTCAGGAAAATATTTCTCCATCTACTGTCCTGGTACGAGGATGGTGAGGTGGCCACCAGGGGGAAACCTTGGACCATAAACGTCTATCATTCCTCGCTGCCCCACCCCCCTGCAGAATACAACTTCTTGAAACCACAGCACAATTTATCATTAATAACTAATACATCATTTCAAATGTTGTATAAAATCTGAGATATAATTTACATAGTATTTATATATCTATGTATAATTTAAATATTTATCCAAAAGGAAATATATTTTCTTGATTTTATAGCAATCCTATATCTATATGTGTGTGCATGTAAGCATTAGTATGTATGTGGAAACCTATGTGTGGGTGGATGTACCTTTGTGGATGAGCACATAAATCTGATGCCATGTGTCAATATTAGGTAATTTTGAGACAGGGTCTCTCACTGAACCTAGACTTCATCAATTCGTCTAGATAAATTGGCTAGCCAGCAACAGATATCTGTTTCCCCTGCCCAAGTTGTGAGTTTGCAAGAATGTGTTCTGCCTAGAATTATCATGCTTTTATTCTCAGAAGCTTTCTATTGGAGAAAGATAATCTATGTTTACACAAAGGTGTTTATTTCAGATCAAATTCCTCTGTTAGTTTATAGGTTCTGAAGAGAGGTGAATCACAGGTTGGAACTTACGCTGCACACCCAGTTTTTGTATTAATCATCTAATTCCCTCTCTGTGGCATTATGTCACGCTGCTGTGGGTAACCGCTCCCCATCAGCAGTCATTTGGGGCTTGACTCCTCACTGTGACTAAGAACATGGTAAATTCACCATATTCCCATGATCTAACACATCCTTATTTGGCACCTTAAGGACACCTTAAGGAATCCTTTCCCACATTTCCCATGATGCTTGGAACAATGCCTCAGTGCACAGAGAGATTGCCACTGACGATGAGTCAGGTGTCGGATGCCACGGCTGGACGTGCTGGTGATGTTTGCATGGTTAAGGAATGAACATAGTTACAGCATGAATCAATGACTGACAAAAGCACCGTAAAACCAAGATAGGTTCTCCAGAGCACAATTATCCATAACTTCCTCCTAAAAGGGTTTGTTGATAAAATGTCTGTCTTTCATGGTCTCTATTATCAGGCACTGAAAGTGGGGTGATCACACTAGGGAACATTCAAGCATTTCTAAAATCTCAAACTAAGTAGCTGAGGTTAGCCCACTTATCTTCCCCATGAAGGTCAAGAGTGAACTTGGGCATTAGAACATAGATCACATCATTAGTGCATTGCCAACACCAACTTCAGTGGTATATAGGAAAACCATAAGGATGTCCAGGCCCATTTACATCAGTTGTTAAATGTCGGGGTGTGTGAAGGTGTCATGGACCAAAATTTATTGTGGCAGGGCAGTCATACAAAATAAAACTAGCCATTTCTGCAAAGTTGTAAACACATTGTTTGCATATGAGCTGAAAAAATTCACTTCCAGATCAATGGCCAAGATACCATAAAGCATACATCCTCACAGGAATTTTATGTGTATGCCTGCCATACCACATGCGAAACTGCATGAAAGTGTTCTTAAGCTTATATTTACCACTAAGTAATGAAATACTCTGTGTTTATAAAATGGAATATTATGTGGCAATAAAAGTAAATGAACTAGTGATACATGCTATGACATGACATGGATGAGCCTGGAGTAACCTATTAATTTAAGAAAGTCAATTCAAGTTTACCTTTGCTGTGCTGTACTTTTGTGTAAAATCTCCAGAACTAGGAAATGCAAGAGACGAATATTGACAAGATTATCTCTGGCTTCCCAGCCCGCAAGGACCTGAGGAAGGACAATCGGGAGAAACCACTAAATGATAGAAGTTTCTTTTCGGGGTGATAACAACACTCATGACTACAGGGCTATATGTTCTCCTCCTTCATATTTCTTCCCTCTCTACATCACACCATTTCTCTCTCCCTTCATCTCTCACTCTTCCTTTCCTCTCTCTCTCTCTCTCCTTCCCTCTCTCTTGTCTTTTCCTTTTGGTTTAATGGAAACAAACTTCCTTCCCCTCAGAAACTTTCCCCTAGAGCTTGTGCAGCAAGCAACCTCTGCCCCAGCTCCATTTTATCTATTTTTTAAAGGTCTGAAGTCAATGCAGGCCCCCTACTAGTTTATTTCTGTATTTAGGACTTGTCTTTAATTTCATATACTGTGCCTTAATTCTTATACCATCAGATGTGGCTAACTCAGTACCTCTGATGTGTTGCCTCTCATCAAAGCTGAGTTTCTCAACAATGTAATTTATGGCTCATTGTTAATCTTGTGTTTTCTTTTTTATTTTTTTGCTGTAGTTTTTTTTTTTTTAGATCCTGTCCTAGAACTAGCTCTTGAAGACCAGGCTGGCCTCCAACTCACAGGGATCTGCCTGCTTCTGCCTCCCAAGTGTTGGGATTAAAATGTGCCACTACTGCCCAGCTAACAGTCTTGTGTTTTCTTAACACTCAATGTTTGAGCAACTGCAAAAATGATGGCACATTGCTGTTGAATTCCACTATATCCTTCCTACTCTGTCACTATGACCAGCTGCACACCTCACGGTTGAGAATGGTATCCAAAAGCTAGAAATGCCCCTCAGTCACATTGGAATGTGGCCTGTCTGAAATAAGATATGTTATGTGTATTCAATCCATGTGAGTCTCCAGAATAATAATATAAATAATGTTGCTAATTTTATACTGATGGTATACTGTAATGATTATATTTTGTCTACTTTGACATTTTGTTAACTTTTTAAAAGGTAAATAAGGTAAAGTTTTGAGCCACATTTTAGTCTAATTTTTTATCTTTATTGACATAGAATAATTTAAAATATATAGGAGAGAGTGTGATATTTTAATACATATATATACTCCTTTCATTTTCTTTATTTATTTTATTGTCTTTCTCTTTCTATATAATATTTAATTTTATAAGAATATATATTTACTCTTATTGTTTTAATACAGATTCTTTTTTTTTTTTTGCATCTGTCACTTCGTTTATTCTTTTTATTTGCAGGAGGAGTTGAAACAAAAACTTAAGGGTGTTTTTCTTTCTCCCCTAAACATGAATCATTCAAGTAAAACCAACTTAACTATAGAAATTAGCAAAGTAAGGGGAAGTAGCAATAACCCAAGAGCAAAGGCTGGGGGAAGAGGAGGGTGCAGTGGGCATAGAACATATGCACTGCTGGCTGTGGTTCACCTGCTCGGGACTGCCTTCCCGGAAGGCAAACACAAGGACCCTTTTATAAGAATGCTCCCCCCCACCCCCCACCCCCGAGCAGGGAAACTCATACCTTAGTTAAGGGAGCCACCTAAGGGTTGGCAAGAGACTTGAACCTGGAATGGCTACCAGATGCCCAGGGCAATGTCCCCAGTTAGTTCATTGGGGAACCTGAGGATAGGGAACCTGAAATGAACCTATCCTATAATCATACTGATGAATATCTTGCATATCGCCATAGAACCTTCATCTAGCGGTGGATGGAGATAGAGACAGAGACCCACACTGGAGCACCGGACTGAGCTCCCAAGGTTATAATGAGGAACAGAAGGAGAGAGAACATGAACAGGAAGTCAGGACCATGAGGGGCGCACCCAACCACTGAGACAGGGGGGCCGATCTATTGGGAGCTCACCAAGGCCAACTGGACTGCTACTGAAAAAAACATGGGATAAAACCGGACTCTCTGAATGTGGTGGACAATGAGAGCTGACGAGAGGCCAAGGAGAATGGCACAGGAACTTTCATCTGGCGATGGATCGAGAGAGAGACAGAGACCCAATTTGGATCAACCGTCTGAGCTCTTAAGGTCCAAATGAGGAGCAGAAGGAGGGAGAACATGAGCAAGGAAATCAGGACCACGAGGGGTGCACCCACCCACTGTGACAGTGGAACTGATCTATTGGGAGCTCTCCAAGGCCAGCTGGACTGGGACTGAATAAGCATGGGTTGAAACTGGACTCTCTGAACAAGGCGGACAATGAAGGCTGATGAGAAGCCAAGGACAATGGCACTAGGTTTCGATCCTAATACATGAACTGGCTTTGTGGGAGCGTAGCCTGTTTGGATGCTCACCTTCCTGGACCTAGATAGAATTGGGAGGACCTTGGTCGTCCTGTAGAGCAGGGAATTTGGACTGCTCTTCAGTATCGAGAGGGAGGGGGAGTGGACTAGGGGGAGGAGAAGTGGAGTGGGGATAGGGGGAGGGGAGCGGGGGGAGGGGGCAATATGTGGGAGGAGGGGGAGGGAAATGGGAAACGGGGAGCAGTTGGAAATTTTAATTAAAAAAGAATAAAAAAAAAATGCCCCCCCCCGCAACATTGGAAAATGTTTCAACCCAAAACTTAAGGTTAAAAAAAAAAAAACAAAACAAAACCAAAACACACAAACCCCACAAACCACCCAGCCATAACCACCCATCCTTAATTGATCATAGGAGTTTCTTTTCATTTTATAAAGAGATCAATAAAAAATATTGAAAAAATTATTTTCTCATCTTGTATTTGTAAAGATAATAGAATTCAGAAGTTTCTTAGAAAACAGCCCAGAAACTGCCCTCCAGTTTCCACTCTTTTTGCTGAGGACCAGCAGGACTAAAAAGTTTAGGATACTGGAGCTGCTGGTGGAAATGGGAAGCCCAGCCCAGGAGAAATCAGACAAGAGCAGGATGCATGGGGAGGCTGGGAGCAACTCCACGTGACACATGGCTGTGCAGAAAGGGGAACACAAGGTGGTCAGAAAGGCCTTACACTCCTCCGTGACATACAAAACCGGTTTTTACAAAGATCCAAGCAGTTTGGTCCCAAACTGAAGAAAACACGTCAATGTTTATTCACATGCTTTAAGAATCAAAGTTGCCCAAATTAAATCTTTCTGCTAATATACTACATATCCTGTAAAAAGAAAAGAAAAAAAAAGAAAGAACAAAAAGAGAAATATAAGGGCCTTTTAAAAATCAGGACAGGAAAAGACTGAAAACCAAGTTCATCCTCTTAGTTCCAAACGAAATTAAGGAAACTTGGGTTTCTAATAGGGAAAGGAAAACAAAACCAAACGAACAACCCAAGCATCAGCATCATTCTCCCTACCCTGCCCCCACCCCACACACCACCAACAAACAAGAAACAGCGGGAGCCCAGTGTGTTGTGGGCTGCTCAAAACATGGGCCTGATCCTAGGCTCTATACAGATTCTTGATTAAACATGACATTCACAAGGGTTTTTCTGTTCACTTCTGCATTCAAAATTTTAGGAATCATTATTTCCAGTGTAAATAAGCTTAAAAGTGCTTTTATTAACTAATTAATAATTTATTTTTATATGTAAAGCTTACATTTATTTAATCAATATTCACATATGGTTAAAGTCATTTGTGTTTGTTTTATTAGTTTGTATATTTTCATTTTGATTATTATTTATTTATTTATTTTGTTGAACCTATGACTGAAGTCTACAAAAGTGCTTAGTATAAAAATACATTCTCTAGACCACATATTTGTGAGAGATATAATATTACATTACTCTATTCTTAAGACTCAAAAGGAAACCTGTGTGTGTGTGTGTGTGTGTGTGTGTGCGTGTGTGTGTTTGTATGAAGCATTAGCCCAAATCATATTACCAGTAACCATGGTTTGTCATGTAATCAATATATTGGTTTAAAAAGATATTGATTTACAAATTTTAAAATTTTTATTTTGTTGTTTTTTAGTAATTTTTGAGACTTTACTTACACCATTTTCTCTTTCCCTTTTCTTTCCTCTCTCATGTATCCTCCTTGTTCTCTTTCAAATTCACAGCCTCTGTTTTTATTAATTGTTGTTGCACACACAGAAACACAAAAACATATATTTTTAAATAATGTTACATATATACATACATACATATGTGCATGTATGTTTCAGGGGCTGGTCATTTGATATTATATAATCAATTGATGTACTTTTCCCTGGAAAGGCTGTTTTTCCCACTCTCAGCATTCCTTAGAAGCCAGTGTTTCTCTTGGTTGGGTGAGGCATAGTGACCTTATTCTGACATTTGTTCTTATGTCTACAGATAAGTGTAATCTTACTCCTCGCAAAGAAAACTTCTCATTGCAACAGATAGAGTCCATAAGAGAAAACTACCATCAATCAAAATGCAGAGTTGTGGAGCCCAATCCCATTATATATGTGTGTGTGTGTGTGTGTGTATGTATGTAGAACATGATTCCCAACTTTAAGTCTCCGGGATCAATGCATGTGTATGAAGGGCTAAGGTTGTCAGTGCCTGGTTTTTACTTAGACATCGTAAGGTATCCATAGTCACATTTGCATTATTTAGTTAAAAGCAAACAAAACAAATAAAGAAAAAACCAAAATGACTTCATGGAAAAGAAGATTTAAATTCTCTAAACAATGCCACTGAAACCTGCTGAAGACACTGCAGAAACCTCACTCACATGGCACCCATCAAGGAGGTATGTTTTCCTCACAGGACTGTCTTATGTTCTAGATCTTTACTATCTGGTAAATTTTATCATGTTATCTCACATTGACCATCTTCAGAAGCACCCTCACTGCTGCTGTTTTTCTTCACTCCTTTAAACAGCCCAGAAACAGTTATAACAAATCTTTAATATAATAAGAAATATAAAATTCCAAGATGGCTGCCTTCTTCCTCACCTTACTTGACCTGACCCAAAAACCTGATGAACTTTTTCTCTGGCCAGTATAGCCTTCCCTGCTCTGCCTGGACCAATCTAATAAATTCAAGGCCAAACCAGGAATTGTTTACCCCTAGCATATGTACCCACCAGAATCCATATCTTTTATTCAAAATAACCAACTTTAAATGGGGAAAAAGACTTCCTCAAAGACTGTCAAGAGCTCCAAGGAGGGATAGGACCTCCCCAAGTGCTCTTTCAGCTCTTTAGAGTGTGTGTCTTGCTGTGTGTGAGTCTCCCTCTTCCTAGTGTGTGTGTGTGCTTTCCTGTCCTTAATTAAAACCTTTCTTTTATAGGTGGTTGGAGAAAGAGGGAGAAAAACAAATAGTGTAAATTGTTTTTTTTTTTTTTTAAAGACATTATTCCATGTCTTTGGCTCAAAATAAAACTTATCAAAGGCAGATGTTGTTTCTTCCATGAGTAAAATTTGATGATCCCCTAAACCTGCAGAACAGAGCCTGTGCTGGTGTCTGACCTTTCTGCCTCTTCCCTACTGCAAGTCCTGCAGTTACATTCTGCTACCTTATCTAGGATACACTTTATGTGAGTCTTTCAGACGTGATCTTGGAATCTGTGCTTCAGCAAATACTCTTGGTGGAATGAACACCAATAACGGGGAGACAACATAGATGTGAGATTATTACTCTACCCTCAAGACTCAAAGGGGATTTATTTAAATTCACAAAGGCCAAGATTGTAGTTGTAGAAGCTCAGGCCTTACTTGGCTCTCTTTTCCGTTCTCTGACCATCAGACATGCAGTTCTGCATTCCAAATCCATTGCTCTCATAAGCCAATTCAGAACAGTTTTTGTTTAAATAGGAAAGGTAGGTGGTTGGAATGTTAAAGAATCCTCTCTATTAAAACATAAAATACCCATTAATGTCAGCAAAACAGTAAGAATGAAGTAATTATTGCATACAAAAAACCATGTGAGTGTGTTTTTGAGTGTGTGTGTATGTATGAGTGAATGTGTGTGTCTTCTCTAATCAAAGTCTTTTTTGTGTGGGGGGGGCATGTACTCTTTGTGGGAGATAGAAATAGTGTTAAGTGTTATAAAAAGGAGTTAATATCTTTTTGGTTCAGAACAAAGCTTAACAATGGTAGACTTTTTTTTTCTTTAAGTGGTGAAAAGGAGCTACTTAAGCAATACCAGTATCTTAATATAATTTGCATAATTTAGTGGTTATATGTTTAACATTAAATTCTTAGAAATAATTTATTTTTTTCAGTTTTAAAAAAGTATGAACTATTTAATACTGTATAATTATTTTTCAGATTTAATGTTTCAATAGTTATAGTTATATAAATCTTAATTAGCAAGTGAATTAAAATAAAACCTCATCTAAAACTGCTAATAATTTGAAATGTCACTTTCTACTTTTAGTCTTAATAAATTTCCATCTAGTTAATTAAGCCATAATTATGAAACTATTAAATTGAGTATGAAACATTATACTCAATGTGAAGTTATGGTAGAATTATTTTATTTTTCACCTGAAGTAGACATTTCCTGTGACTTTCCCTAATGTCTCTGTCTTCCCTGGTGCCTGCTCCTGTCCATAGTGAGGACAGCTTCTGCACACACTCCACTGTAGTAAGATGGAGCCTTCATAAGACATACTGATAGCAAAGGGACAGAATTTCTTGATTTAATAATGATTAGAAAAATCTTAAAAATACAGGTACAAGACATTAGTTTACTCAAATAGAGCTATTTTGATTGACAAGGGATCCTAAAGATCTCTTATCCATTTTTTAAATTTTTTTCTCTTATCCATTTTTGATAATACACGTCACCCCAAATGAGTCCTCACTGTCTCTTTTGAGGTCACAATTAAAGAAAGAAAAAAAGAAAAGAAGAAGGAAGGAAGGAAGGAAGGAAGGAAGGAAGGAAGGAAGGAAGGAAGGAAGGAAGGAAGGAAATAATGAGTCATCTTGTGAGAACTTGTCTGGATGGTGTTGTTACTATACCCTGTCATTGACAACCCTGGGTTGGATATGACTCGTTTTGAAAAGATGCATATTCTTTCTGTTCTGTAATGAAACAGAGCTTTCTTTTAGGTATTCTCTGGTTTTGTGTTTGTTTATTTGTCTGGGGATTATTTGGTTGTTTATAAGTAACTATAGAAGGAAGAAGAAAATAAGACATTTGAGGGGACATGGGAAGAAGAGTAGGCACTATTTCCTTTTTTCCTATATTTTAAAATTTTTTAAATTTTTAATTTTTTTTTTCATTTTACATACCAATTCCCATTCCTTCTCCCTCTGCTCCTCCTGCTCCCTCCACATTCCACCCACCCTACCCCCATCCACTCCTCAGAGAGTGTAAGTCTTCCCACGGCACATCAAAATCTGGCACATCATTCTGAGGCAGGACCAAGAGCCTAACTGAACCACCCCCTACTCCATTTCGAGGCTGAGAAAGGTATCACTCTAAAGAGAATGAGCTCTAAAAAGCCAGTTCAAGCACTAAGGATAAATCTTGGTCCACTGCCAGTGGCTCCACAGACTTCCCCAGCCACACAACTGTCACCCATATTCAGAGGGACTAGTTTAGACCTATGCAGGGTCCTCTGCTTTCAGGCCAGAGTCATTGTGTTCCCACTAATTCAAGTTAGCTGTTTCTGTTGGTAGCCCCATCATGGTTTTAATGGTCTTAACCCCTTTGTTCATATTATTGCTCCTCACTCTCTTCAACTGGACTCTGGGAGCTCGGCCTAGTGCTAACTGTGAATCTCTGCATCTGCTTCCATCAGTTGCTGGATGAAGTTTTCATGATGACAATTAAGGTAGTCATCAGTCTGATTACAGGGGAAGGCCAGTTCAGATGGTATTTTTATTTTAAGCTGACACTTCTGTGAGCAAGTAGTGAATTAGCAGGTGAAAAAAAAAATAAGTGTTTAATTACTACCACATCCTACTCTTCAGTTATTTTCAAAATCAAAACTCATTTTTAATATTTTCCCTGAAACAGGAAAACAATTGATTTGAAATAAAAAAGAGTGACATTTTAAAGAAATTTTTTAAATATATATTTCCAGAGGAATATGGCACAATTTACAACATTAACCCCTTCTATTTTTCTAAAAATTGGACTATATGTGGTTCAGGGCATCATAGTTGGAGAGGAATGTTAGTTTCTTCCTTCTTTGGGTATATCCTGTGGTTGCCTCTGGCACCATTAAAGCTGGCCTCCACGGAGGGGACATTTAGGTCAGCTCAAGATTGGGACCTCAGGGTCTTGAGTCTGAAGTGCATGGTGTCTTCAGCAACAGGAAAATAACTTCCACCTCTGGGGATAACCATGGGCAGCAGCAATACCCACTAAACAAGTAAAAGAGGGTATTTCATGTCTGCTCTTGGGGTTGCTGGGTGGAATTTGGCTCTTAGAGGGAGCACTGTCAACCCAAATGAGAAGAGTTGATTAAAACTGTATATGTTAATGATGCATATGTACATGTGTATGTATAAACAGAATTGCATGTACTGCAGTTATTTCTTAGGTAAACAGTTTTTTTTTGTTATTTTTAAAGGAATCTTTATTGTCCTTTCTACCTATCTCTCTCCTCTGCATTTCCCTTTCCCTTTCTTCTTTCCTATGCATGCAATAGCAAACTGTGAAGAAAAGAAGCCATGGATTTGGAGGAGTGACTGTGGGGATATGTGGGAATGTTTCAAGGAAGAAATACTTAAAATGGAAAATACAAAAGAAACTGAGTCTATGGCAAACTAGTGTGGCTACTGGGATTAAAGGTGTGTGTTACCGCTGCCTGGTCTGTAAGGGTAATCAGTGGGACTCTTTTACTCTCTGATCTTCAGGCAAGTTTTATTTATTAAAATGCAAATGAAATATCACTACAATGTAAGAAAGTTTGGGAAGCATTTTGTTTATTAATGACTGATGTGGGAAGGTCCAGCTCACTGTAGGTGCTTCCATATTTGCCCTTCTCCCTTACCAACACCCGAACAATGATTACATCACTATGTTGTTTGTGGGCATGCACACATCATCTGGGCATCTGGTTCATAGTTCTCTTGAATAGACCAATCATGGTGATGTGTGTTAATATTACTTGTTACGTAAAAATGCAAACCAGGGGAATCATGGACTTTCTTTGTTCCATTTTTGGTGCTTACCGTGTAATGTGAGTTTCCTTTTGAATAAGATTCCAAGGGTAGTCATCCTTGACAATGATTATTATTGGAGGGAAAGCTGCTAGTAAGTGAAAAGGAAGCCACAAACCAGGTAGAACAGCGTGCCGAGACTGGCAGCAGGATGTATCAAGTGACTGGAATTGCCACTTCTTTTCTCGGAGACATCCCGAGGCCACATGTGTCATCTGAATACTGCCTCCCCTACGCAGAGTGGGAACTGACTCTACACCAGCTTCAGCACTTTAAACAGTGGCCTGGAGTAACCACACTCAGGGTTAAGACAGAGTGGAAATCCAACAGATTCTAAGATAAATGAAATATTCCATGATAACAGTAATATTTATTTATCTTCCTGCAATAGTTTATTTGAGAAGTTTAGTTTTTCACCACTAGAAATAGGAATACCACAAAAGAAAATATACTGCCTTCTTTTATTATTGTTGGCTTTTTAATGTTTGAATATTTCATAAATGAATTTATGCATTTGTATCATTTCCATTTTCTGTTTTCTCATTCCAACTCTTCCCATAACACTACTCCTTATCAAATTTATGGCCTTTAATTATTATTACAGTGTGTGTTTGATAATTTGTATGTAGAACCTGCTTGATTAATTTACTGCTATAGTATGTAAATATGTTTAGGGTTGACCACTGGGATTGGAAAAAACCTTTCAAGTGTCTTGTCCCTGGAAAAAAAGGTGATACTCTCTGATTTAGCAACCATTAATATTTTGTAGTTCTTTATATAAGGGGGGGGTCATACATTTCTTCTATTCATGTCAGCACAGAAACTTAAATTTTCATTGTTCAACTCTTGTTTGGGAACCATATTGTTAAGGTTTTGTACGAACAGTTTTCTTGTTCTGCTTTGCAGATGCTACCTACCACAGGTATTGTGGCCCGTTAGTTCTTACAATTGTCCTGCCCATCTTATGTGACTTCCCTAAGCCTTAAATTAAAAATAGGCACCTGTTATAAATGTTGAGGGGATATATTGGATTGTCCTATAATACACATATCAGAAAGATTACTAACTCAATAGTCATCAAACTTGGAAAGAAATAACACTGTGTTAATGATTAAATTTTACATACTGTATTAAGTGATTATGTAGGATTTGGGGGTGGCATTGATGTGGGATTTCCTTCTGTATATCTGTTGCTTTTATTGGATAATGAATAAAGCTGTTTTGGCTAATGACTTAGCAGAATAAAGTCAGGTAGGAAATCTGAAAAGAGAGAGAAAGGAGTAAGCAGAGTCAGGGAGATACCATGTAGTTGCTGAAGAAGAACGATGCTGGAACCTTACTGGTAGGTCATAGTCTTGTGTGATACACAGATGCAAAGAAATGGGTGAATTTAAGCTGAAAGAGCTAGCTAGGAATATGTCTGAGCTACTGGCCAAACAGTACTATAATTAATATAGTTTTATGGGATTATTCTGTTCTGGGCACCCCGGAAACGAATGCACAGTCTCTGTCTACACTGCATTGTAGATGATTCAGTCAGTGTTACACACAACAGAGCCATTCGTTTGTTCCAAGCATTTTGGTCAGTTTTAGAACTCTCTAATAATCAATATATGTTGCAAATAGAAGTTTATTTGATGAGAAGTTAGTAAATCTACACTTATATGTAGGTTTAAAAATAAGTGTAATACAATTGGAAATTATATTGATACAGTAAAATGGCAGTAGCATGTTTGCCCTTAGGGTTTATGACTTCTCTCTGCATAGGATGTTGTCTAGGTTTACAGTACAAGACATGGATACATGGATTCTCTCCTATTGATCTGACTTCAGATCTAATTAGACAGATGTTGGTTTCCCCACCCACTCAATATAAAGGTACCATTATTTTGCCATTGGGAATATCCTTCTGGAAGAATCATTTTTTCTGTTCATATGCCTTATAACTGAGCAGAAATATTGAGTGATTTTTCACCTTGGAGCTTCTCACTCAAAAATGAGTAAGTTTCTAAGAACCTTACCTCCATTGTGCCCCTGGCAAATGAAATATTCCCTAAAGCAACAGAAGCTAGTTCCATCCCTAGATGATTTTTCTCTATGGTTGTCCAATGACTACAGCAAGTCATTCACAGAAGGAAAAGTAATAAAGACAAGCAAACAATGGAATAAATTTTCCCCAACAACTGGCAGTCTTTTTCAATACATAGATTCCATGTGGATGTGAGTACACATGGTTGATAAAGAAACAGAATAAGACAACTTAAACCTATTGTAATATAGTAACCTTATTTGAGTGACAGAGAATCTTTCCTTCAAGAATGAAGCATAATATGTTTCTATTTTCTCTATATAATGCCTACATTTCTTTTACCAAAATGCTACAGTCTAAAACCTTAGAACTGAATTTTAACTGACATAATCCATAACCACATCTAAAGAAATGTAATTCTTTAATAAAGTGAAAAATGAAGGTCATAGTATAATAATACACTGTATAAAAATAATGTATTTCAGTGTCTTTTTATGGCTCCATAATCTATTAATTTTGATAAATTAATTTTATTAAAGTGTATAAGATTTGGCTATCATTTGAATAATCACTATTGCTGAATGTGATGCCTTTTAGGCTTGAAGCTACCTTTGAGTGAAGTAAGTCTGTGCAAAAGAGACAGTTACAAAATATGTACTGAAAATGAAACTCAGTCATCGTATCTAAAACTTCCATTGTTCTTGGAAGAACCATAAGTGTGTCTCCAGACTCATTCAGGAGGGATGCTGATGTTAACCTCTGCTTGAGCATAAAGTATTACAAAATATATAAATTCCATAAATACAACCGCAAAAGCCAAGAGAAGCAAGGTAATGAAACAGAGGAGAATGGAGGGATGCGGCTGTTCTCATGTCTAACCACCTACGATGCCGCTGGCAAGTTTATAGTAGTAAATGATGCCAGTGGTATGGTATGGGCTGACTGCTAGCATCCAATCAGCATCTCTTCATGGATATGAGGACATTTTTGCTGGTATGAGGTGTGCAACATTGTTTTTCAACATGAACATAGTTCAGGCTTGAGGGCTGGCACATGCTCCGAATATAAAATTCTATTTTGAAGTATTAGATTCTTTAAGGAAAATATTTAAACAATGCATGAGGTATAGTCCTAGTCCAAAAACTACAATAGTAAAAGAAGTTTAAATTCACAGCTAACTAATGATAAACTCACAATTTTATGTCTAGCTTCTTTAGGGAACTTGAACATATTTTATTATATGCAACTTAAAATATACAGAATATTTAATTTCCAGATATGTAGACTATAAAGTTAGCAAACTCACTGAAATGCCTCTTGGGACTTCAAATGATGATAATACTGTTCTGTCTCATCTTCACATTATGTGGTAGAGAAACAAAAATGAGGATGGTTGTAGAAACTGTTTCATTTGATTTTTCACAGAACTGTAATATGTAGTTAATGAGGAAACTCATTGTAGCTGAAATAAGTTTGATTATTTTAAATAGCCAAATAAGTTTGAAATAATCATTATTAACATTAATACACTTCAGTATGAAGGATCATAATGCTACTGCAGTTCCCTAAATGAAGCCTCCAAACTGTTTTCATGGTTGCTCTACAGCTTACATTCCCATCAAAAGTATTTAAGCAGAGACCTCTTTCCATGCTTTTGCTAACATATTTTCAATTCTTATTAGCAGATTGGTTCTACCTTTAAGGCAAAATTAAGTTTGAAATAGAGTTCCCCAAGTGTCTATCTCACTTCAAATTTCCTCCTTAAATACTCCAAAACAGCAACAGTGCTGGAAGTATCAATACAAACTATAACATTTTGGTTTTTTTTTTTTTTTTTGGTTTTTTTTTGTTATGGGTTCTTGGCAAGGAGTTTAAAAGCCTTTAAATTCACTTTATATCTATTGCCTATTTTGACCTTTACAATGTAAATTATAAACAGGACGATAAAATATGCACTGTTAAAATGCTAAGAATTATTTTTGTGGTGTTGAAAGATGGCTGAGAGAGAAATACTCACAGAGTAAGTTGTTTACGCTTTAGTGGTTGACTCTGCATGAATCCTAACATTGAAATCTAAATGAACTCAGTGAGACACTTGAAAAATAAGGAAAAAACACTTTAACAAGAAGAGAACATAAAATTATGAAAGGGATTTGGAGGCCTTGGAGAAATTGAAGGGTACTGTTGGACGTAGATATGATTTAAAAATATCATACACACTTAAAGGAGTTATCAAAGTATAACAAAGAATAGCAAAGACTTACTTTGAAAAAAAAAATGAGTAGATAAGCCTAAAGAGTAATTTCTGTTTTTCAGTTAACATCCCACCCTAAACACTATGAAGTAAAGATTCATAATGTACCAACAATCATGGCTTATTAAAATCAATGTTATTCAGGATTTAAGATTCCTACAATTCTGTAGCTTAAAAATACTTATAGGTAATATCCAGAAATGATCATTTCAGGGAACCAGTCATAACATAAAAGCATTTCAATGTCTTTTGTAATGAGGGAAATTCCAATTAAAGCCACAAAGAGATACCATTTAACACCCACCACATTGGCAAAATATAGCAAGTCCTTAAACATGAAGTTTTGGCAAGGATAATGTATAATGGGAACTCACACAAGACAGAGTTCACTACTCACATTTTTTAAAAGGAATTTGGCATCATTTCATGAAGCTGTGAATGAGAAGACACGAATGTTCATAATTCCACTCTTGGGAAAATATCCTAAAGAAACATTGTCTCAGCTTTGCACGGAGCCACATAACTCAGTGCTAATCCATTATAATTATAGTGGTGTTTGTTCTAGTAAATCAAAATAAAACAGCAATGAGGAAAGAAAAAAAAAACAATAAAACACCCTAAATTGTAAAATTCATCAAGGAGAAAATAAATGTATACAACATGGTAATTCATTGGCAAAAAATACAAATTTATTTCTTCATAATAATTTATAATAAAGTTATTATTAAAAGGTAAGCAGTAAACTGAAGAAAATGAAAAAATAAAGCACCTAGTCACTTCGTTTTTATATAGTTAAACCATAACTATATATATATATATATATATATATATATATATATATATATCAAGCTGAGGATGCAAAGCACAATTAGAGCTTGTCTTTTTAAGCTTGTCAGTGGCCACTGGCGTATTAGATGTTGAATTTTTAATTGTTTCCAAATACTGAAATTTAACTGTTTCTAGGACTTAAAAAAGAATGAGGCTACATGTAAATGGTTATCTAATAGTTTCTGCCTTGTGTTTGTTGATCAAATGTTCACTCACATACTTGGGAGAGCACACATCATAAGGAAGTATAAGAGGGGCCAGCTATTCACAGCAATATACAGGAGGTTAAATATATTCCTCTGCTGTTGTTCCTTATCGGAATGTACCAGCTTGTATTCAGTCTAAAATGGTGATTATTATGCTGGTTTTGCATATTGATAAAATCAACAGCAAATAAATCAAAGCATTCACACTGGTAGGAAGAACTAGGGAATAAGGAACTCTCTGATAGATTTCATATCCACATAGCTCCAAGATGAGTAGCTGCTAGGGAGGTGGAACAATTCTACAGAAATTTGTCATAATCAAGCTAGAATACAGATTTGTTCATTCTGTTGTCAGGCTCAGTTTCCCCGGAGAAGTTAGTTACAGAACATGTTGAACCTCCAAGAACTCCTGTAGTATATGGTCATCTTTTATTTTGCTCTTATCCGTTCTGAGGTGTTATATAACTGTACTTACACAAACATCATACAATTGCTTTCACTAGCGGTGCTGAGAATTCCAGGGAAAATAATGCTTGTGCTTTCCTGCCAGTCTCTGAGCACACAGTGGCTGTCTCCTTCAGTCCTCATTTCTCCTTATCAGGCTCCTGTGTTTGGGGTTGTGGGACTCAGAATGAGGCTCCTGATTAAGCAGATTTTTTATAGAATTATACTCATCGAGATTGTCACAGGCTACATTCAACTAAATCCTGCTATAAAATTCAGGAATATTTCCTACACGTTTTAATAAATAACTCAAGATATAAAGAAATCTGAATGTCTGTGTGAAGAATTGACTTTGGAGACGCTGTATCTATTTATAGTGTGAGAACTCCCCTATCACTTTGCTTTTGTATCTCACTCTTCAGGAAATGAGAGACGGTCTAACTTGTGAGTTCAGCACATGTCCCAGATATTCCATTTTGAAGGCAAGTGTGTGGATTAATCTGTCAGTCAGTTGAATATCTACCTTAAAACAAAAATTGAGTGTGATACCTATCTGGGATTGAAAAATGTTAGTGAATTGTTAAATTTCTTTTCTATGCATGAAGCAACTCAAACAGATCAATCTATTCTACTTACTAGGAAACTTTGGGGTAGGCCTGATGAATATTTTTAGAGTTTATTTTAAATATATTGTTTCCTTTTTATGGATGGTATCTGGCCTGTTTAAGATCTTGTAGCTTTTAGACAGTAAAACTCTAGCTATTGCTTCTAGATTTGTAGTAGGACACCAGACATCTTTAAGAGGTATGGACTTCTCTACACTCTTTTCTGTGCCAATTCTCTACCTTGTTCCAGAGAAACCCTATTAACCAGTCTTGCCATTCCAGAAAAGCTCCTCAAACTAGGGAATATTTGCTTTAAAAAATTAGTAAACTTTTCATCTGACCAAATGAAGCAGCTGTTTAAACCCACAAGTTTTTCCCAGACCCAGAAACCTCTGTTTTCTGCAGTCCTGTGTAAATTCCTGTGTAAATGAACGCCCACCTTCATCATTTTGGCAGATATAAATGGAACACACATCTCATAATTCTTTCCTTGGATGGGATTCTTTCCTGTTGCTCACTGGCCTGTTTTGACCTCTGTGATCTGTGCCCCAACCTGTAAACCTTGACTGCATTTTGTTGCTTCCTCCTTTGAATCTCTCGTGCAAATTCACTCCACTCCACTGTTCAACATTCCTTTGCCCATTTCTTGGCTTGCCACCAGCCTGGCTCGACCTCCAGAATTGAGTTCCTTGGCTTGGCTGTTTTAGTAGTTGTATTATATCTGTTATGGATACATCAGGGAGTAGTATTCTGAGAATCTCTCTCTCTCTCTCTGAAAGTCAATCACGTATTACCTGGATGTTGCATTCCTATCTCTCTCTTCTTCCTGCAATTTTATCTTCCTGCCCATCAAAAGTTCATTTCTTTGTTTGCTTCATTTATCTATATGATTGCAAGCCCATCTAATATTATTTAATTTTTTTGAATGAAGTCTAAGTATCAGATTAAGTTTCTAACCACACAAACATATTATTTCCTTTGGTAATAATTGTTTGAGATTACAGAATGCAATTTTAGACTAGGTATGCCATTTATTGATGTTTGTAAGTCCCACAATGATATTTCTGGCTCAACAGGATCTAATTTAAACAGTAGTAACTATGGAACAGGACTGGATTAAGAGAAAGAGAAGACTAGACTTGCCCCAGTTTTCATTCTCTATGTCTGAAGGGGTAGAAGGTGTCTTTTACTTACAGTTTTTAAGGTGCCTCCACTCCAAGACTGAACTCTTTTAAGTAATCAAAAAGAATTCCCCTCCAGCAGTGCGCAGAATGAAGTGAACTGATACCCGGCTTTCTGTTGCATGCTCGTGTAATTTAAGATGCTGCTGTGTGATGTGACCAGCTTACTGTTGGTTTTACTCTGTTGCTTATATTCAGATCCTTCATCTGTCCATCCCTGAGACACTGAACACCCTCAAACAGAGATCTTGCGGCTGTCTATAGTAACACCTTGAATTACTTACAGCTTCAGCAGGTTTGTCTCTTGTTATGACCATTGCAACCGATATATTAATTCTGTGTGAACGTGAAAATAAAGTAGCATAATAGCTCTTTTCAATGACTCCTTTTCTCTAAAATAAGAGAGAAATGCTGCTTTTGGTTTTCTATAACACTGAGTTCTTCAAACACCAATAATTTGTTTATTTGTAACAGCTTAATGGGTTTTTAATCTAACAGATTGTGGTGAAGCATAGAAAACAATACAATAAAAAAATAAATGAAGGAAAGAAGGGAGTAAGAGAGAGTATGCATGTGTTGGGTAAACTAATATATGAGATTTGGAACTTATTAGTTATTCTACCTTGTTTCGTCCTAATAGACTTATTTTAATATGATATAACAAAATTTAAATGTAATATTAAAAGTACTGACATGTTTCAGGATTTTTTCTTTAGGCATTATTGATGTAAGATGTCCTTTTGTGTCCTGTGTTTATATGTTTCTCTTATTGGTGGATGATTAAAGCTGTTTCAGTCAATGACCAGGCAGAATATTAATATACTAATATATTAATTAATACATTTTTCTAATGTTAAGTGTCCAATAGAATTTAGTGAGGCTTTAGATTGAATTCTCTAAGAAAATCTGTCCTGTTTTGCCACTTTAAAGTGGATCAGAGAACAGAAAGGAAGGAACAATATCTGTGGTATTTGGGGAAATAAAGAAAATGGAAGTGAAACTTAACGTCATGAAGGAAAGTAAAGTTTCAGTATAAAATAATTGGGAATTAGCTTGATCTGATGCTCTTTCCTGTCTATAAAAGTTTTATTTATTTGTTTCTACTGCATGTCAAATTATACACAATTTATTTATGTGTATGTGTGTATGTTTATTTGGGATGCATGTATGTTTGTGTGTCACGTGTATACCTTGTGCTCACAAAAGCCAGAAGACAGCATCAGATAGCCTGGAACTAGATTTCCAAAAGCTGTAAGTCTCTATGTAGGTGCTCTGATTTGAACCCAGATCCTCTATAAGAATAGCCTGTGCTCTTATCTGCTAAGTCATTTCTCCTGCCATTTGGAGTTTTTTGTGTGTGCCTTGACATTTGATTGTGCCGTGGAATGCATTCTTGAAGTATGAAATTTTGAATTGTCATTATTCAAAAGAGTGAACAAATTCACATTACAATACTGTTTCCTCTAAGTGCTGTGAACTTTTCAGACTTTAAAGTCAGATATTCGATATGCATTTAAGGTATTTTTCCATAGGTAGTGTATATTGCAAAGATACTTTAGCCCACAAATTTTGAAATGTCCCCTGGGGCTGCAAAAAGATGTGGCTCATTTCCAGGCTGAGGAAAGTGAGGTCATCAGATAGGAGAGATGCTGTTCACTTACATTTTTATATATAGCCCAAGTGAAAGAATGTGGGCATGCATTATTATGCATTATTCTAGAACATGATCAGCACATCTAACATGTAGTCAAAATTGTTTCTGTATTAAGCCATACTGTGGTTTTATTTATTTTATTAAATATTTAAATAGTTAAAATTCCTCAAGCAAATTAAAATACATGTCAACCTAATCTCAGCTTTCACTCTTTCCCAAGGAATAGCTAAAATATGCTTTCTCAACTGCTTTAATATATCTTTTAAGTTACCATTTGTCCACCACTCAGGGCTATATTTCTGCAACTTTTCTTAATGTTATGATAGCAGTAAATTCATTTCAGCAATTCATGATGACATTAACTATATCTATGTAACACTCCCCAAAGTTCATTTTTAATTAAGATTCTTCAGGAATTAGATAATTGAGCATGAGCTCACATTGTGGATAGTATCCAAGAACTAACAATAGTTATGTTAGTGAACTGTGTTACCTAGCAACAAGAGCACCATAGCAAGTCCATAATATTTTACTAAGAAAGAAAATTTGTCACAAAGTTCCCATAGGTAAGAACCTGGCAAAAAAAATTCAGAAATAATTAACCTCCTCATGTGAAAGGGGCTTTTTTTGCCTCCGTATTCTTTTTGCATATATTACTTTGATAATTTTTCTACTTCATTAAGGAAATTGCTTCTGTTGGAGAATGTAAGTCAAATGAAATGGAAGCAATGTTCCCAAACTAATTTGTTATTGTACAACTAAAGTGGAAAGCTTCTGAAACCTTATTAGAGACTACATCAATACAAGACAGAAAAGAAAATGGAAAAAAAATAACCAGCAATAACAGCAACAAAAGCAGCCTTAAAATGCACCCCCAAAATACATTTATTTCACTTGAACCTGGCTAGGTTAGTCATATGCACCGATTGGGCCTAAGCTAGTTCCTGCAATTTGACTACAACCATGTGGTTTTATGACCCAGTCACTTGCAATGGTTATAGCATCATGTTAAGGTAAGTTATTGCAAATGTGTAATCCACACGGGTGGGATCTACAGTACCCCAAAGTGAATACAGTAGTAAGGAGACAGGATTGCAGCAATTTTTCAGCTCAGTCCAACATGTCTGCATTTGATTTAGATTTTCCTAACTGTACTTATTATTTTTTTAACTTGGAATAGTTGATTGAAATGCTTTCAATTTTCCTAAAAATATGAGCATAAATAATATTTTCTACGAAAAGCATAGGGATCCAATAAAATTATATACATTGGTGTGTCTATAGGCTAAAACAATGGTCAACTTTGGTTGCATTTTGTGACTTGTTTCCCCGTTAATCTCATTTGAGATAGATATTTGTCATTTATTTATTTAGTTAGGTATTTCATTTCTTTGATCAGAGACCTGAAAACTTCCATGGATCTGATGATCTATAACTATATGGATTCAACCTGCTAATTTAAAGATGTCTTCTTCAAAGCAAACTGAGTCACAAATTACTTATAAAATTTTAGGATTTTCTTGATCTAGCGAAGATTTCTGGATTGTGTCAAACACAGAAATTCCACTGCATGAAAGACAAACCATTCCCTTGAGCTGTTTGATGTTGTTTGGTCTGATTTGAGACCAGATCTACCACTGTCTAAACAGTCTGTGAGCTGTCAGTGGGGTTGCAATCACACTGACTCACTTTGTCTAGCGGTTGGCTACAGCAATATGGAAACTTGGAGTTGTAACCTTGTGATGTCCCATATGCCTGTTGACGAGGTTTCCTGTGGTCTAGACAGTAGCCTGGGGGAGGATTTTTTTTTTTTTCAATATGTAGTCCCCAAGGTAGAGCTTGTAAATACAGTTTATCAATATTAGTTTTTGAGTCTGTCTTCAAAATCCTCAATAGAATTGCTTATAAAATCTTAAGAAGAGAAAATCCTGGATATTTTGTGTAGATTATTGTTGCTTAGTGAGACACATTCCAGGAAGGACTTCATTAAATTTTTGTGCCTTCATTATCTTTATTGGTAATTGTTTGAACATATTGATATAATTTTGTTATAAGTATATAAAATAGTAAATATTCTCATATTCACAACATAGAATGTTCATTCCTTCATGAGAAAATTGTATTCCTTAATAGGCATTGTATTGATCTAATCATCTGTATATTGATGTTTGCAGCTAGTTATGTTATTCATCAACAGAAAACCCAGAATATAAATTCAAATGGTGTTTTAAAGTAATTTAGATGTAAATTATTCACCTAATAAAATAATAATCTTAAATTTCTTAGGTGTTAATGAGTAATCAATTACTGCACTTTCATTTTAACAACTCTATTTTAGGAATATGTTGGTTCCCTCAATCATAGTTCATTTTTAAGTGACAAATATCTCCTGGTAGAAAACTGAACAGATTAATCTCCATTCTCCAAAATGTAAAGTTCACATAGGGAAGATGAGGCTAGATGATATAGGTAGATAATATAAATGTATGTGCAGTACACCTCCCCCCCCCCCCCCACAAATCAATCAATCAAACAAACAATCATTCAAATAATTCTTGAATTTTTATCCAGATTTCTCAGGTCACAAGAAGCATATAATGCTGTCCTGTTTTGTATTCAATGGGTCATAATTGTCCTCATTGGCAGAATTAACTTGAGTTACTATTAGAAGCTTTGTGTTTCCCAGAACACATACAAAAGGTAGTAGAAATTCTTGGAGGCTGTCAGGGAATTCCCATCTCATCTCCTTCAGCCAGGTTCCTACCAAGAAGAAATCTCTAAAATTTTAAGAGTCAGTTGTTTCCTAGGAATTCCCGTCCATTGTTTAATGGGCGTATTATTAGAAACAGAATAAGAGCATGGGGTCTCCTGTGGAGCAAATCACCACCTGAAAATGAATAGCCTTAGTCAAGACTCTAAGAAAGGTTGAAAGCTTAGGGCTAACAAAATGTGAAGAGTGGAAATGGGCCAGAAACTGGAAGCCCTGATATTGTCACAAAAAAAAAAAAAAAAATCTTCCTTTTAGTTTTAAAATAAAGAAACAAAAGTGTGGACTTCCAGAGTGTAGCCCTGTACAGTAACAAGATCGGTTTCTTTCAAGCACTCGAGATCCAAAGACTTCACAAAGAGAATGCTTATGGGCTTTTATTTTCCTTTATTTCCTTCCTTTCTGTTCTTGGTAATTTTTCAATTTGTCAAAGGAAAGATTCAGCTGACATGACCAACATAACTGCATTATTTCTAGTTGTTATACTTTCTGAAGATGAAGAATGGTTTTCTTTTCATTTCCTGTCCAGACTTGAAATTCTGTATTGCTTTCCAGATTCGAGGTTTTCTCTGTAGAAGAGCCTGTGCTGTGTCTGATAAATACTTGCCGTTCATCCTTCCAGGAACATCACACACTTAATTTCCTATTTGGGCAAAAGTTGAGATAGTTATAATATTCAAGATCAGGGAATTCTCCTGATCTTGAATTTTCCTTTATGAGGTAAGGTCTCCAAGATGAGTACTTTCACTGTTGGCTTATTTCCGTGAAGTTAACTGGCAATTAGTCACTGCTGTTTTAATAACCCCAAGGACACAATTCATGCTTCAGCAAGTTTTCAACTTCCCCACACGTAGTTAATATCACTTAATCTGCTGGCAATAGCTCTGAATATTTTATGATCTAGTACTTGTTTTCCTCCTCTTATTTCTGGGAAATTGAATTTATTTCATATTATCTTCCTTTCAGGCTTTGAAATACTGTAGTTTACTTAATGAATTAGGTCTATTGATAAATATATATTTATAGGGGTTAAATATCTAATATTCCACTTATATGTACTCCACTAAAATACAAACCTGGCAGTTTCTTTAGATCTATAGTAAATGAATTGTTTTAAATTAAAAATGGGGTTCATGATAGATCTTTTCTGCTACCATTGGCCTGACTCTCAGTGTCTCATACTGTAATAACATGACACTTTTTTTGGAACATGGAAAGGAGTAAAAGTGCTTTATAAACAGAAAACTTCATTTGTGGTTACAAACATGGCCACAAATTTTTCGATATGTTTCCAGTAATTAGTGAAAATATTTTATTTTCCCTTGGGCCAGTTCACTGTCTCAGGTAATAAAATGTAGAAGAAAGATGACTTCCAGGCAATGTTTTTATATAAAAGCCATGAAATTCTGTTCTTCTTAGTACCCTCTAGAAGCTTTTCTTAGACCTTTCAGGATGCAGTAACTGACTATAAAAATGACTTGCTCCTAAATAGTAAACAAGTTCAAGATCTCTATTTATCACAGTCAAGAGGTGAGTAAACCTCAGTCAGGGTCAGATATGAACGTGATGTGTTAACAGCTATCAGAACTTAATCTGGTTCACAGTTTTGTTGTTGTGTTGTCATATGTTGAGAAGGATGTAAAATTCTCCACACAACTCTTTTTAAAGGGTACAAGTATTGGCCTTAATCCTGGATCAAATTCAGAAGTCCTTTCCCACGCCTACATGAAGTGGAGTCCTTTCTACTACCAGTTTCAGGCTTCGTATCTAGGTCTTTAATCTATGTTGAGTTACTTTTTGTTATAGGTGACAGAAATTGATCCAGTTTATTCTTCTACATGATCCAGTTTTCTTTCTTTATTATTATTATTTTTATTCTTTTTTAATTAAAATCTCCACCTGTCCCCGTTTCCCATTTCCCTCCCCCTCCTCCCAAATATTGCCCCTCCCCCCACTCTATTCCCCCTTTCCCTATCCCCACTCCTCTTCTCCTCCCCCCACTCCATTCCCCCTCCCTCTCTATACTGAAGAGCAGTGCAAATTCCCTGCCCTGCGGGAAGACCAGGGTCCTCCCACTTCTATCAAGGTCCAGTAAGGTGATCGTCCAAACAGGCTAAGCTCCCACATAGCCAGTTCATGTATTAGGATCGAAACCTAGTGCCATTGTCCTTGGCTTCTCATCAGCCTTCATTGTCCGCCATGTTCAGAGAGTCCAGTTTCAACCCATGCTTATTCAGTCCCAGTCCAGCTGGCCTTGGTGGGCTCCCAATAAATCAGTTCCAATGTCACAGTGGGTGGGTGCACCCCTCGTGGTCCTGACTTCCTTGCTCATGTTCTCCCTCCTTCTGCTCCTCATTTAGACCTCAAGAGCTCAGACCGTTGCTCCAAATTGAAGCTCTGTTTCTATCTCGATCCATTGCCAGATGAAGGTTCTAAGGTGATATGTAAGATATTCATCAGTATAGGATGGTATCATTTCAGGTTCCCTCTCCTCATTTGCCCAAGGTACCAGCTGGGGACATCTCCCTGGACACCTGCAAGTCCCTCTAGAGTCAAGTCTCTTGCCAACCCTAAGATGGCTCCCTTAGTTAGGATATATGCTTTGCTGCTCCCGTATCCATCCTTCCTATATCCTAACCTTCCCATTCCCTCAAGCTCCTCCCATCCTCCCCTTCTCACGTTTCTCATCCCATTTCCCCTTAGCCCCAAGCCACCTCACCCGCTAGTTCCCAGTTTTTGCCCGGCAATCTTGTCTACTTCCCCTTTCCAGGCGGATGACTATACGATTTTCTTTGGGTTCACTTTCTTATTTAGCTTCTCTAGGATCACAAATTATATGCTCAATGTCCTTTATTTATGGCTAGAAACCAAATATGAGTGAGTACATCCCAAGTTCCTCTCTTTGGGTCTGGGATCCCTCACTCAGGATAGTATTTTCTATTTCCATCCATTTGCATGCAAAATTCGAGAAGTCATTGTTTTTTACCGCTGAGTAGTACTCTAATATGTATATATTCCACACTTTCTTCATCCATTCCTCCACTGAAGGGCATCTAGGTTGTTTCCAGGTTCTGGCTATTACAAACAATGCTGCTATGAACATAGTTGAACAGATACTTTTGTCATATGATAGGGCGTCTCTTGGGTATATTCCCAAGAGTGGTATTACTGGATCTTGGGGTAGGTTGATCCCAAATTTCCTGAGAAATCGCCACACTGATTTCCAAAGTGGTTGCACAAGTTTGCATTCCCACCAGCAATGGATGATCCAGTTTTCTTAAGCATTTGTTTTTGGCATCTTTTAACAAATATTAAGTAGTAGCAGTTATACCGACTCATATTAAGTCTTTGATTTTGTTCTAATGGTCTACATGTTTGCTTTTGTGACTGTCCCATACTGTGATTATTACTAAGGCTCTGAAATGTAATAATATCTCTAGCATTATTTTTTTTACTAAAGATTGTTTTGGTTATCTGGATCTTCTGGTTTGACATGAATTTGAGGTTAGTTTTTCTGTTTCTATGAAGAATGTGATGGGATTTTTATTGGAATTACATAAATCTGTAAATCACTTTTGGTCGAATGGCATTTTTTCCCAATATTAATTCTACCAACACATGAGCATAAGTTTTTAAGAGATTTATTGCAGAGATCCTGAACTTCCTGGTTAGGTTTATTCCCAGATAATGTATTTTCTTTAAGATTATTGTGAATAAGAGTGTATTCATGATCTTTTTTCCATCACTTGCAAATTGATTCTTTATATTACCACATTGCTGAACTGGGATCTCTTAGTATGACACCTGCATAATATAATATCATATATTATAACAATATTGTATATAATAAAATCATATATTAAATTGATGAATCTTGGAGAACATATAGTGATGACTTTACTAAGCGAGAATAAGTCTATAATGTATTCTAAATGTTTGCTCTTATACCTATGGATAAGTATAGCTTTATCCATCATCAAGCATTGCCTTTGCAATAGACAGAGACCACTACAGAAAATCACAACCAATCAAAATTCTGAGCTATGGAACCCAGTCCCATCTGCTACACCTACAATATAACTCTTGTACTTAGGACTCAGGGATTATTGCAGAAGAGCAGGGGGAGGAAAGATTGTAGGAGACAGAAAACAAGGAAATGTCAGTTATGACACACATGAAGTTTCTCCAACATTGCTGCCTAAACATGACCTAAATAATGATAAGCATGCTAATATGGAAGAGGGGAGCCCAAGAAACCTCATCTCTAAACAAAGAACTACAAACAAACAAGAAATGTGGAGAGTAATGAAACTAGTCTTCTCCAGGAAAAAAAATGAAAGACCATACCTACTGGTATTCTGTGTGGCATCTGCTCCACCTTGACTGAAGGTCAGAGACCTAAGCCTACTCTTGCTCTTTCAAAGTTATTGACAAGTTAAGTCTGACTTAAAGGAGTGGTTACAAACAAGATATCTTGTCTTCCTGTCCTAGGGTTTGGTTACTTGTTGTTAGAGGTGGGTCTGCACCACCTTGACCAAAGGTCAGAGAATGTAAGCCTATTCCTACTCCCTCAAGGGTGAGATAGGTTTGACCCGGGGCGTGAGTGGCTGTCTACAGTACACTTGGTCTAAGGTGTAGTAGCTTATACTGCTGCACGTAGTAGCATGTCCTGCCTAAAACATCAGAATCCTTAACACAGGAAATAGTGGCTTGATATCTCAAGTATTGAAGCAAGTAATTGTTCTGTTTGTCCTTTGTATCATGTTTTTTTTTTTTTTTTTTTTTTGGTTTTTCAAGACAGGGTTTCTCTGTGGTTTTTTTGGAGCCTGTCCTGGAACTAGCTCTTGTAGACCAGGCTGGTCTCGAACTCACAGAGATCCGCCTGCCTCTGCCTCCCGAGTGCTGGGATTAAAGGCGTGCGCCACCACTGCCCGGCTCCTTTGTATCATGTTAAAAACAGTCTTTTGCCTTCTTCCCCCCTTTTGGATTGGCATATATAAACAATCTCAAAAAAGACAAAAATAAAATGAAAAAATGAGTAGAAGTTTATTCACGAGAACTTCAACCCTAAAACCTCATCACCTTCCCTGGACACATCTCTTTATGCTCATATCTAGAAGTTTAAGACTTTAATATATGCACTTCAGAGGAACACAAACATTCATATCATAACACAGAGATATCTTGTTCAACTCAGAGTCTTAGACTCTGGCTTCCCGGAAGCATAGCCGCAGTAAATGATTATAGTATAGAAAGTATAACGGGCAGTCCTAGCCAAGCCCAGTCTTGCAGGTTTTTGAGCCCAATTTTGCCAAGGATGTATTTGAAAACAACTTCAGATGATCATAAACTTAGTCCCTTTAACCATAACATCTTCCTGATGTAGGAGGTATTTTACTTGAACTTTACCACCAGAGCTTTAATTTAAATCACTGGGTCCACACTTAACAAACAATATGCTGGTCCCATACCTGTTATCTACATAATTTGTAAAGAAAGTAGTCATTTTATTAGTTTGATTTCATTTGCCAGTAATTTGTAATTGGTAAATATACTTGCTATGCATTGTTCTAGTGAAGTTTAGCATTTGCTCACCTGTTTCAGCTTTAAAGACATGGGAAATGGAAATAGGAGAATTACCCAGAAGCTTGTGGTCCATCTACTCTGGAGTATGAAGTACAGTAGAAACAGGTGTGACCCTTCTACAACAAGGTGGAAGATGAGTACTCCTGAGAGTTGTCCTCTCATAGCCAAAACTACACACATGCAAACACACATACGCATATGCACATACACACACCATTCATACATACAGATAGATAGATTACATATATAGATAGATGATCTATAGGTGGATAGAATAAGCAAATAAACAAAAGTATTAAAAAGGAGAGCAGAAAACTTCTAAAAATATCCCTAAAATATAATCACTAAGATATTTTACTCTTCAATTTCTTTATTCATCTATCTATCTATCTATCTATCTATCTATCTATCTATCTTCAAATCATCTACTTATATATTCTGTGCATCTTTTATATCATGTATCTTGATCCCATTCAGTTCCTTGTCCCTTCGCGTCTGCCCTCCATCCCAAAATAAAATATATTTAGGAGTAAAAAAAGCAAAATAAATAAATAAATAAATAAAAAAGGGGAAAATCTTAAAAATCTCCTCATGGAAGCTACAGTGTGACACAGTGAGTGACTTGAAATCATGCACTGCAGAGTCATTTGGTCTGATTTGAGGAGTTTGAGGTCTCTGGTTTCTACCACCCTACCGATGCTGGACCCTTGCTAGGGCTCCTCATGGTTATTCTGATGTCATCCTGTGTTGTGGAGATCATGCCACTTTAGGTTTGCAGGCCAGGTCCCTTCACGTGCTCCAACAGATCATAAATGGGGTGAGTGATGGGGTAGGCCAAGTGGACCTTGGTGGATCTTGGGTCTGGTCCTGGGCAACTGTGGGGTTGGCCTGTCAGATTTGAAATGGGGACAGTTCTTCCATGCTGACAACTGCACCAACAGGGTTGACTGTAAAGTGCTTTCTGGAGAGGCGCAGGCCCTGCAGTATTGCTGCTGGTGGGGGTCAGGGTTAGTTCTCCAGCTCTTATGACCAAAGAGTCAGCTGTCCCCCCTACCACAGATGGTAATAGGTATGGGGGAGGAGAGGAACTCTTCCCCGCACATGAGGCAACAAGACAGATGGGTAATGAGGACAACTCTCCCATGCTCACATTTCAATTTCTTTGCAAGGCAAGAAGAAATGGAACTGAGTACAGGTTTTTATCATCTGTTCAGATTTGTCCAGATATTATTCCAACCCATAAGTCCACCCAAAGGATAAGCATCCATCTATTGATTCACAAATGAATTATATTGAGTTATTTGCTCTTCTTGTCTGGATATTATTTTAAAGATTGTGATTTTTTTATAAGATAAAGAAAGCCCAAAATAGCTGCCAAGGCTTGTGAGCATGCTGGCTGAAGAACACAGTTGCAGGCACAGCTGTATTCACTTTATGTCTTGATTTTAGATTTGAAGATTGTTCTTGAGGTCACTTAAAACCACTGATGACCATCTGAATCAAAGTTAGTGTCAAGACACTTGGAAAGATATTATTTAGTGAGATAAAGTTCAACTGTGCACATCTCAAAAACATGCAGCTTTTGTTTTCTCAGTGGTTATTAGGGAAGCTGAAGTTTTCCTTCAATAATTATTCCTAAACCCTAAGCGTAATCAGAGTCTCCTCCAGAAAGGAAAAAGAAATGCACTTTTAATTTCTGTTTTCAGTAAAATTTTGAGGCAACTTTCTGAAATATTTTTAAGTTTCAATATAATTTAAGTATCACTTCTGAAAACAAACCTGTCTTTTGTTGACAGAGCAAGGATCTTTAAGGTCTGTGTTTGGAGACTGTGCTCAAATGGAAGAAATGTTATTTATGAATGAACGAGGAAAGAATTAAAATTGCACAATTCTGTTTGGTCTGTTTCTCCATATCTGGGAGCTGGCATTAATAAAAAGTCAAAATCTTTTGGAAAAAATTGATTTCCCTTCACTAAACCCAAAGTCATCTTCTCAGATAACCATCTGTGTGTCACAATGAATAAATCTCATTGTCCAGGGTAATTTCTTGAATTCACTGGAAAGCTCTGTTCTTTTAACTACAGCTTTTGTTCACCTTTTCTCACTCATGGCAGTGGGGGGAAACGTTCCTAAGAGAAGGCATGAAAGGTGTGCTTACTGTGCCTTGTTTTACCTTTACCAACCCATGTCTCCCAAATATATTGATTAATGTCTACTTTGCACTCAGATACATACATACATACATTTATACATATATATATGAATACATATATATGTGTGTGTGTGTGTGTTACCCAAAATACACATATAGCTACATACCCTGCACCTATAAATTAAAACACAAATAGCACAAAAAATAGTCCTACAAATGTATAACCACACATATAATTTTAAATACATATTTATAAAATATTTACAACTTACATGGAAACCTTTATGTCAAAGTCAAATAGAATAGTCAAGAAAAAACTGTGTCTTAATTTTAGCTTAACCCACATACTAACCAAAGTAGACTTGGAAATTTTTGCAGTCTATTTTATTTTTGAAGATTGTTGGGTCTACAAAGACAAAGGACTAAGATAGAAGTAAGTTAGTTATAAGTACACACTAAATAAATGCTAATCTCTTTTTTCATCTTATTACAGGATCATAATATTGACCATATTCACATACTAAAATATCTTGAAAGTCATAGTCATAAAATACATATTTATATGGAACTTTTACCATTCATAGAAATGTTTTATAATATGTTGTTTAGATATTTAAAATAATGTCCTTTTTTATTTTTTATTATTTTCTTTCTATCCTCAAAAATTTTCCATACAGCCCTTCTTACTCTCCTTCAAATTCATGACCTCATTTTATACCAATTGCTAATACATGCATATAATTTCTAACCAATATTTTAAAAACATGACTTAAGTTGAATTCATCCTGTTAACTATATACATTTGATAAATATTATAATTTAGAATACTAATGTTTATGAAAAAAATAAATATTGATAATTTTTCAAAAACCCTTTCTTTTACCATTGTTCTGTTCATGCATATGAAAAATAGTAGGTTATGTAAATTAGTTCCACATTTGGAACAAATATAGTACTCATGTGAATTACTCTGTTATCATAACATTTCCATCTTAACATTTAGTATCAGGTTAGTTATACAATTTGTCTTGTTCATCAATTTTATGAAACACTTATTAAACAATCTCATGAGAAAATTTTCAAACTTAGAATTTTATTTTCCTTCCATCCATTCCTAATCTTTTAATAACTAGGCAAATTCTTGTTTTCAGAGCACTTACTATACTTCCTTTGTTAAAAATGTTAGGTAATGTCACAGTGTGTATTTTTTTTTTTTTTTTTGACAAAGGGTCTTTATTAGACTGCCAGGATCACAATAGGACTTAGGAATTAGCATTGGGGCCCTTCTTCTTGCCAAAGGTGGGCACGACGTTGACAAAGCGACGGTTGTACTGCATCCTCCGCTTGGCCTGGCCTGTCTTCTTCTTCTTCTCTCACTTTTTCAGCACGGGCCAGGGAACCATGAACTTTACCTCCCAGCATGCGGCCAGCTACTTCCAAAGTGGTCAGAGCTTCCACGCCACACTAGCCTAGGGTGGCCTCATCTTCCAGCGGTGAGCTAGTCAGAAGCAGGACTTGATCCTCCGGGGCAATGGCTTCCAGTGAGGTCACATGAGCTTTGATCTGGGTGACCGTTTCTTGGCCGGTCACCTCGAGGGTGTGTAGTTCCTGGGCATGTACGAAGAGCTGCATGTTGGCGACTAACCCGCGGACGCCGAGGCTGCTGCCGCGAAGATGGAGTCAAGAAAGAGCTCACAGTGTGTATTTGTTAGCATCGCAATTTCTTAGCCTAAATATATTCCTGCTCAATTACAGCTTGGGTTTTGGGGAAAAGTTATAGATAATAACTAAATGTACAAAATACTTACAAAGTGCTATGGCAGCTACATCCTGTGCCTTCATAGCAAACAATGACATTATTTTGAGCAAAAGATTGTGCAAATATTTAAGAGATAAATTAATATTGAGGTCTGAAGTTAGATGAGGATACAGAAGGAGGAAGATACAGATCTCAGAGTATTTGGCAAGAACAAATACTTGGTATTTAGCTCCCAACACGTGGCTAAATACCAAGGATTACAAAATGTTATATCTTGTGGGAGAAAACAGGAGTCCAAAAATGTTTGAAATGTTTTTTTTATATTCACAATGATTTTATTTATTTATTATTCTTTTTTAATTAAAATTTCCACCTGCTCCCTATTTCCCATTTCCCTCCCCCTCCTCCCACATTTTGCCCCCTCCCCCCACTCCCCTCCCCCTATCCCCACCCCTCTTCTCCTCCCCCCCACTCCATCCCCCCTCCCTCTAGGGATACTGAAGAGCAGTCCAAATTCCCTGCCCCGCGGGAAGACCAAGGACCTCCCACTTCTATCTAGGTCCAAGAAGGTGAGCATCCAGACAGGCTAAGCTCCCACAAAGCCAGTTCATGTATTAGGATCGAAATCTAGTGCCATTGTCCTTGGCTTCTCATCAGCCTTCATTGTCCGCCATGTTCAGAGAGTGCAGTTTCAACCCATGCTTATTCAGTCACATGGATCGAGATAGAGACAGAGACCCAATTTGGAGCAACGGTGTGAGCTCTTAAGGTCCAAATGAGGAGCAGAAGGAGGGAGAACATGAGCAAGGAAGTCAGGACCACGAGGGGTGCACCCACCCACTGTGACAGTGGAACTGATCTATTGGGAGCCCACCAAGGCCAGCTGGACTATGACTGAATAAGCATGGATGTTTGAAATGTTTAAGCCATCAATAGATGATTTTTCAATTGATGATGTCTAAATAATAAAAAGAGAGTATGCATAATAGAAGATCTCAATGTCATAGTCATGTGAAGCCTTGATTTGGAGGCTGGGTAACAAGAAGTCAGCAGGCAATGTGAGTGTCTGTCTATCTGTATAGCTGGGTTATAAGGAGAGCCTCAAGTCTTCTATAGACACATCCACATTTGGATCCTAGGATCATTTTGTTCTCTGGCCTGTATTCACTCAGTGCTGTCCCCTCTGGAGGCAGAGCTGTGGAGGATGACTCTTCCAGATCTGTGACCTTAGGTGATTGTTTTTGACTATGCTTTCTCTGTTCAATTGTTCCATTCATTTAATACTTGTCCCTTGCTGCCCAAGGTCCTGAGAATTACTGTGGTGCCTTATCCTGCAGCCCCTAAAACTCCTGCCTTTCAGAATCATGTTCAGGATTTAAACATTTCAAAATATTTTTGCTCATTTCCACAGGATATTTGGAGGGAAAGATGTAAACACTAAACCTCAATCTATAATTTTTCTCTGGTTCCTTAAACATTCATTGTATAAAGTATTTTACCTGGCGTTCTATGCAAAAAGGGGGAAATTTGCAGTGTAGACTAAGTGATAGTTTCCCATTGGAAACTGACATTGAGAGGAAGTGGGTAAAATTGATACCTGAGGAATATGTTTTCTTAACATTTATTAAATAGTTTAGAATTTTTGAGGACAGAGGAGCTCCTTTACAGCTTCTCACAGCACAGCTAGTGCCATCGACTTTAATACAACTCTAATGCTTGTTTGTACTATGAAATGGCGTTTTGCTTCTCTATACTAAAATTAGACTTCCTGGGGTTTTAAACACTCTAACTTTTAGGAAAGTTTAAAGAGAAAATGTGTCCATAATCCAATTCCCTCAATAAATAATCTCTTACATATTATTGTTTTTTACCTTTTTTGGGAAAATGATTACAAAAAAATAACCACTACAGAAATCAGACTTCCTTCAAGGGAGATTGCTGTTTTGATGCGCTAAAACTCTGAGAAAGCCTACCCTTCTACTCATTGATAACAGTTTTTATAAAATTGTTGCCATTCAAGGCTTTATCCATGAGAAACCATAGACCTGTGGCACAGAGAAGATTTGGTAGGTAAAGGTGCTTGCTATAAGTTTGAGGACTTGAGTTCAGATTTCATAAATCAAAAATATGTGGATACACAATGGAAGTATCTCAATACTTTTCTGGGAGAATGTGGTGTGAAGACAGAGTAATTCCTGAATCTCCCAGTTAGCTAATCTGAGATAAGCAGCAGCATAATAACAAAGCTGTTCCATGTCTATCAAGGTCAAAGGTGCTGGCCAACACTCAAGGCAGTCTCTGATATTTCTGTGACCATATTCAAGCAGAGGATTATACACGTCTTTTTCACATACATACAATTTACGAACACATACTCACATACACACACATACACACAAACACACACACACGCACCAACACATTCATAGAATGAGAACTTAATAGATATCCATACCATGTTTGCTGATGCTAGCAAATAAAACTTCACTTCAAAAGAATTCAGGGGTTTCTAGTCGTATTATTTAATTGGGAATTTTCATATTCTGCTGAAATCTATTTCATAACTGATATGAAATGCATGAATGCATGATGCTGATGTTCATTTGCATTAATTTTTTTATTTTAATATTTTTCATTTATTTTCTGCTTGCACCTGAAGTACACATCAGGAAATGTAAACCAGCTACAGAGTTTTTCCAGATGTGCAAAAGGAAATACTATTTCATGCTTTTCAGGATATTGTAAAAAGAAAACATTTTTCATGGCAGGTAAATGCATACCATGGATCTTAACAAACCCCAGGTGAATGGCTTCATTCAATGTTATTGTTACAATGGTTACAATAGTAAAAAGAGTTCCTTTGGCAAGCAGAATGAGTTAACTTTGTGTCTCATTCTACTTTGTGCATACACACACAAACACACCTTTTCTAAACAAACAGAAAATTGTTCTCCCTGATGCATTGATAGTAGCCAGAATGGTCTTGGTATGATAGCCCATCTTATGGCTAGATATGTACCATTTGTTTCTTAATCTATTTGTCTAAGAAGACACTGTCTTTAACAAAATAATTCATATTTCTGAATTTTCTTAATCTTTTCATTGTTTTTCATAATTATAAATTATTAAAACAAAGAGAGAAATTTCACAGACTCTCTACCAAAGATAAATTTGCCTTGCGTGAATTGAATTATACTGAAAATCCTAGATCTAGTTCTTTTAGATGACAAAATACTTTTGCCCTATGTGCATGGGTGTTTGTAACTTTCATACAAGGGGCTTTCACTTCCAGTTCAAACTCAATCATTTAATACTTACACAATTGAATTTCTCAGCTTCTTAAATAAAACAATATTTTTATACCTGTTTTGTTCTCCTCATCCATACCATTTCTGACCTGCTTTGGCAATCATATTACAATCTACATATTGTTGGAGGTAATAACATGTGAAATCTGTTCACTCATTATAGTTGAGATTTATTTCATTATAAACATAGATTACTTCTGTAAGTTAAAACAGTACTCTTTGTTAAGATCATGAGATTCTTCATTGTAATGTGGCAATTTTGGGTAAACTGACTTGTAAATGAACATAGTTCCAATAAAATCTTAGCATTCTTCATTTTTATGAAGAGCCAAATAAACCCTGTACAAGATCAAATCTGTAAGAACCCACAGTAATTCAGTCTTCTTCAGTATTAGTGAATTTAGTTTTCATGACTACTGCCAGATCTTGACCAAACTTCTTGACCTTCTCATAAGCCATGGATATTCCCCCTCCAGTAAATCAGTGTCCCCAATCTGGAAAGTAAAGGGAAGAAGCCTATTAGGGTCTCTCCATCCTAGAGGTAAAGATGGTTCTTATTTCTGCTATAACTTCTTTATTAGAAGTTATCTTTTTATTTTCATTTTCATTTATTTAATTTTCTTTTTCTTTTTCTTTTTTTTTTTTGGTTTTTTGAGACAGGGTTTCTCTGTAGCTTTGGAGCCTGTTCTGGAACTCCCTTTGTAGACCAGGCTGGCCTCAAACTCACAGAGATCCGCCTGCCTCTGCCTCCCAAGTGCTGGAATTAAAGGCGTGTGCCACCACCACCCAGCAATTGTTTCAGGTGTGAGAATATAGTTCCTGCTATTGCGTCTTGGCCAGAAGCAAAACTCTTTTTTATTAATTTATTTTAAAAAAACAAACTTTTTTATTGTAATATAAATCTAAATTACCACTCTTTCTACTCCTTCCAATCCTTCCACAACCCCTTCCACGCCACCCCATCCAATCCTCAGAGAGGGTAAGGCACAATGCTTTGTGGAAGGTCCAAGGCCCTCCCTACTATGTCTAGGCTGAGCAAGGTATCCATCCAAAGAGAATAGGTTCCCAAAAAGCCAGTATATGTAGTAGGGATAAATCTTTGTGCCACTGCCAGTGGCCCCTCAATCTGCCCCAGCCATGCACCTGTCAACCACACTCAGAGGGAATAGTTTGGTCTCATACTTGTTTCTTCCCAGTCCTTCTGAAGTCGTTGAATTCCTACTAGTTCAGGTGAACCCATCATGGTGTTGACATCTTTGCTCATATTCTCATTCCTCCCACTCTTCAACTGGACTTTTGGAACTCAGTCCAGTGCTCCAATGTGGGTCTCTGTGTCTGTTTCCATCAATTGTTGGATGAAGGTTCTATGGTGATATTTAAGATATTCATCAGTCTGACTACAGGGCAAATCAAGCTCAGGTCCCCTCTCCTCAATTGCTTAGGGTCTTAGCTGGGCTCATCCTTGTGGATTCCTGGGAATTTCCCTAGAGCCAGGTTTCTGCTATCCCTATAATGGCTCCCTCATTAAGACATCTCTTTTTTTGCTCTCATCTCTGTCTTTCCTCCATCCTGAGTATCCCATTCCCTCAAGTTCTCCTCACCACTCCCTTTCTGCCCCCCTCTTCCTCTTCTACCCTCTCTTCTCCCCCCACCCCCTTGCTCCAAATTTTGTCAGGCAATCGTATCTGTTTCCAATTTCCATATGTTTTTCTTTGGGTTCCCCTTATTACCTAGCTTCTCTAGGATCATGAACTATAGGCTCAATATCCTTTGTTTATAGCTAGTATCCACCCATGAATACATACTATATTCATCTTTTTGGGTCTGGATTACCTCACTCAGTATAGCATTTTCTAATTCCGCCCATTTGCATGCAAAATTCAAGATGTCACTGTCTTTTTGTTTTATTTTTTGTTTTTTTGTTTTTCCACTGAGTAGTACTCTAATGTGTAAATGTGCCACATTTTCTTTATCCATTCTTTGATTGAGGTTGTTTCCATGTTCTGGCTATTACAAATAATGTTGCTATGAACATAGTTGAACAAATGCCTTTGTAGTATGATTAAGCATCTTTTGGGTATATGCCCAAGAGTGGTATTGCTGGGTCCTGAGGTAGGTTGATTCTCAAGTTTCTGAGAAATCATCATACTGATTTCAAAATGGTTGTATAAGTTTGCATTTTCACCTGTAATGGATGAATGTTCCTCTTACTCCACATCCTCTCCAGCATAAACTATCATTGGTGTTTTTGATCCTCACCATTCTGACAGGTGTAAGATGGTATATCAGAATTGTTTTGATTTGCTTTTCCCTGATGGCTAAGGGTGTTGAACATCTCATTAAGTATCTTTTGCCCATTTGAAATTCTTCTGTTCAGAATTCTCTGTTTAGTTCTATACCCCATGTTTAATTGGGTCATTTAGAATTTTGGTGTCTATTTTCTTGAGTTCTTTATATATTTTGGAGATCAGTCCTTTGACTTACATGGGGTTGGTGAAGATCTTTTCCTATTTAGTAGGCTGCTTTTTTTGTCTCTTTGACTGTGTCCTTTGCTTCATAGAAGGTTCTCAGTTTAAAGAATTCCCAATTTTTTATTGTTGCTCTCAGTGTCTGTGATCCTGGGGTTATATTTAGAAGTTATCTTTGCCTTTAACTCATCAGTTCCCACTTAAATCAATCCTGGTTTTACCTTTTTTTGGGGGGGGGAGGTTAAATCTTCCTTATTCAAATTACCATGTGACTTCTCTGTTGCTAGGTTAGAATTTAGGCCCCTGTACTACAGAGAAACTGTAATACAACAATGCTCTAAGTTGGTATCTTTCTAATGTGCTTATAATGGGAGTTTGCTATTGATGGAGGTGGGTCTTGTATTTATCTGTTGCTTTCATTGGTTAATTAATAAAGAAAACTGCTTGGCCCTGATAGGACAGAAAATTAGGTAGGCGGAGTAGACAGAACAGAATGCTGGGAGAAAGAAACCGAATCAGTGAGTTGCCATGATTCTCCCACTCCAGACAGACGCAGGTTAAGATCTTTCCTGGTAAGCCACCTTGTGGTGCTACACAGAATATTAGAAATGGGTTAGAGCAATATGTAAGAGCTAGCCAATAAGAGGCTGGAACTAATGGGCCAGGCAGTGTTCAAAAGAATGGAGGTGGGTCTTGTATTTATCTGTTGCTTTCATTGGTTAATTAATAAAGAAAACTGCTTGGCCCTGATAGGACAGAAAATTAGGTAGGTGGAGTAGACAGAACAGAATGCTGGGAGAAAGAAGCTGAGTCAGTGAGTCGCCATGATTCTCCCACCCGACACAGATGCAGGTTAGGATCTTTCCTGGTAAGCCACATCTCATGGGGCTACACTCATTATTAGAAATGGGTTAAAGCAAGATGTGAGAGCTAGCCAGTAAAAGGCTAGGGCTAATGGGCCAAACAGTGTTTAAAAGAATACAGTTTCTGTGTAATTATTTCGGGACATAAGCTAGCCATTCGGGCAGCCGGGTGCCAGGAACTTAGCCCGCTGTTCCTATTACAACATCCTATGGCAATGGTGGGTTTGTTCTAGAAGTCAGTTGGCCCTTTTTTGTCTGTCTTCTCTCTTATACTCTTGGCTCTGATGCTTTCATTGCCCACCTTCATATTTTATTTCTCAGGTCTCAGAATTTTATAAATAGGCAATCTCTCTGGTATTCTGCTAAGGCAACACAAAATGGACTCGTTAACACCTCATGGTAAAATCCTAGTGACGACATTGCCAAAAATCTTGGAAACAAATCAAGTATGCATTGAGTGTTGAATATGTGACCAAGTCAGTATATCCTTACAATAAAATGCATATTTCCGTAAGCAGAAATACACTTCTAAACGTAACTGTTTAGATAAACAACAAGATGGCAGGAGTTAGGCAGAAAGTACAAAGGAATTATTATTGCAGCTGGTATTTACACACTGGAAGGCAGATGAGACAGGAAGCAGAGCAGTAATGAGGGCCTACCATTTGTAAATCCACCTTTGTGGGAAGAATGATTTTTGCATTTTGTTTGTGGTATGATAGTGGTCCCAGGTCTTCAGGTACACTAGGATTTTAGCACAGATGTGCTGTGTGTTTCCTATCTTTACTTCTAGTCTGCATCTCATGATTCCTTTCTCAGTGTCTCCTTAGGTTTTATTATTAAATTGTACAACTGGACAAATGGAAGGGTCTCAAACTCCTAAGACTTTAAAACACCTTCACTGACACACAGATGTAAAATTACAAGCTCTTCTCTGCCACTGTAGATTAGTGGATAATTGTCTTCTTTACAATTTATTTTATTATTATTTATTCTCTTATATCAAGATCACAATCCACCCTCCTCCCAGTCCCTGGCCCCCACTTTCCCTTCTCAGTCAAATCCACTCTTCTGCTTCCCTTCAGAAATAATTAGGCCTCCCTGGAATATCAACTGAACACTATATAATGAGTTATAGAAAGACTAGGCACAAACCCTCAAAAGGCTGGTCTAGGCAACCCAGTAGGAGAAAAAGGGTCCCATGAGATAACAAAAGATTAAGAGGCATCCCCACTCCAACTATTAGGAGTCCTATAAGAGCACTAAGCCATAAGATACATACAGCAGTCTTAGCACACACCCATGCAGGCTTCGTGATTCAATTTGTGTGAACCCCTATAAGCTCTACCTAGTTGATTATGTGTGTCATGTTCTCATGGTATCCTCAATACCCCTGGCTCCTTCAATCCTTCTTCCCTATTTCCTGTCGCGTTTGTCCAGCTCTTTCTAATATTTGTCTGGGTCTCTGCATCTGCTACCATCAGTTGCTGGATGAAGCTTCTCTAATGATGGAACTAGGATCTAGTCTATGAATATAGCATAATATCATAGGAATAATTTCATTGACTTTTTTTTTCCTATTGTGGTTGGTTTTATGCTAGGTCTCTGGGCTACCCAGTTTCAGCCTCTGGTTCCTGGGTCATCCTGGCAGTGGCTCCCCTCTGTATGGGCCTAAAGTTGGGCCAATCATTTGTTGGCCACTCCCACAAGTGCTGTGCTGCCATTACCCCAGTGCTTATTCCAGGCAGAACACATTACAGTTTAAAGCTTGGTTATGTCCAAGTCCCACCACTGGAAGACTTGGCTGCTTACAAAAGATGGCTGGTTCAGGCTCAGCATTCACCATTACTAGGAATCTTCTTTAGGGTTATCCTAGGAGATTTCAGGGAGTTTCCTTTGAGCTAGTTTTCTACATCCCTCTGAAATGCCTCCCTGTTAAATTCATCTTTCCCATGACTTTCTTCCTCCATCCATTCCCCTTTTTTTGCCTGACTCCTCCTATTTCTATCACTACCTGACCCCTACCCACAAAATCTATTCTATTTCCCTTTTTCCAGGGATATCCATGTGTCCTGCCTTGAGTCCTCTTGTTACTTAAACTTTCTTGGTCTCTCTCTCTTTCTTTCTCTCTCTCTCTCTCTCTCTCTCTCTCTCTCTCTCTCTCTCTCTCTCTCTCTCTGTGTGTGTGTGTGTGTGTGTGTGTGTGTGTGTGTGTCTGAAGCAGAGGTCTCATTATGTAGCCCTGGCTATCCTAGAACTCACTAAGTAAACCAGGCTGATGTTTTTAAAGTAGGGGAAATATACAAATGTGAAAATAAATCTCAGCATTCAATTTATAATTACAAAATGCAATACTTTCTGTAATTATGATTACCAGCAGTGGAATGCCCTGAGAATAAAGAAAATTATATTTCATTTGAAGAAAATGGTTTCCCTAAAAATGGCCTCTGGGAACTGTTTGCTTCCCAGTAAATGATGCTTCTGTGTATGATTACTGAATATGGTATGAGACTAATGGTCTGAAGGAGAAGTTTGCAGGATGAGACGACATAAGCATGATGGATGAGAAAGAATTGCATTATTAAATAAGTCATCAGTGCTTTGCCAAAAAAGCAGAGAGCAAGCACTCAAATGTTATTGTGAAGTCTGCCAACACAGTTTTTCAAAATTTCGGCTAAAATTTTAAGTCCTAATATTTATAAATGTTTTATTAATTTTGAATTAGTCATCCCAATCTGGTGCTGTTCACACAAGGTGTGATACTGACTCTTTGTGCTCTTGTGAGAGGACACCTGGTCTTACCCTTCCCTCCCCCCCACCACACTCCACCCCACTTCGGATCTTAGTGAAGAACTGGTTTCAGTCAGTTATCCGAGTACTTTTTCATTAACTAGGATTTTTCTTGCCTTTCATAACACTTTGTAGCCCAGGCGGGTCCGAAACTCACCTTCCTCTTGCCTATCTTCCCCAGTGCTGAGACTACAAGCATGCTCCAGTATCTCACGCAGAGAGGACATTTGTACTTCTTCATGGTATCTTGCTGTATTTAGACCACCCAGATGAGAGGAGATTATTTTAAAGGAAACCTTGAAGAAGTAACTCAAGCTTTAACAGTATTGAATAATTCCATAATTAGTCATTTATGCTTAAATGATCATTTTTACAGGAGCACAAGTTTTCACTAGCTCATGGAAGAGCATCTGATGGGTAAATTTCAGTCACAAGAATATTTTTGTCAAATTCATATAGGACTTCAAACACTTCATCTCATCAAGTATCATTTTCAAACCTGAAACTTTCTGCATTGTGAGTCAATTTCTTGAGCATATATACATTATATACATGTCCTCAGCATCAATGGAGACCATTGTATACCTTTATTCTGTCCCACATGCCACTGTATCTCCCTGCCCTCTTTTTCTCCAATGGCCAATAGCAATAAGCTTATTTTTTATACACACAATGTACTAGCTTCTTCCTTTTGTATCCTTCATTTGTTGTAACTTGGACTCGTCCCCAATCATTCCTGTAAACCTGCTTCAATTAGCGAAGCTTTGCAATAGCCTCCCTTTTAGCCAGTCTGTCTTTATCTAACAGTCTCTTGGTCTGGGAACAGTACTATTTTGCAATCTTACTTTTAAGATTACTTCTTTTCAGCTGCAATCATTTTTTTTTTTTTTTTTTTTTTTTTTGGTTTTTCGAGACAGGGTTTCTCTGTGGCTTTGGAACCTGTCCTGGAACTAGCTCTTGTAGACCAGGCTGGTCTCGAACTCACAGAGATTCACCTGCCTCTGCCTCCCAAGTGCTGGGATTAAAGGCGTGCGCCACCACCGCCCGGCAATCATATTTTTTTCATTTTGTGTCTCTACTTTGATTTTTTTCCTAGGCATCACTATCAATAATTGATTTCTGATATTCCACAGAATTTAGTCCTTGTATATTCCCTCTCAATTTTCATTCTTCCTAGAAGTAGTCATCTTCATGTTAATTTTAACTACTATCATGTCACGGTGTCTTTAATATTGAATTCTTTATAAAAAATTATTGCACTTGGTCTTTCAATCATATCCTAAAGTCAACTTTATTTTCTCATTTTTATTTATTCATCTCTATATTTATTTCACAAGTATTCACTAAAAAATGTTTATATATCTGGGAGAAGTTAGGGAAATAGCTACCCCAATACATGTCAAAACTTTAGTAAATGTTGGGAGAAGGTGTATCTGAGTCATAGAAAGAGTGTAGTACAATAAGGAAGCTGGCAAGAGGCATACACCTAGAGAGAACATGAGAGGTTTGATGTAGCCAAGGACAAACTTGAATGTCAAGTAAAGAAACAAATTAAAAATCTTGTAGATAATTAAATAAAAGTCCTGGTTGGAGATTTAGTTATATGTATGAAGCAAAAGGAATTAGTGATTTGATGCCCTGGAGACCAGTATTATAAATATCATTTCTCTCTTTTTTAAAAAAAAGCATATTTGAGCATTTTTATTTATTGACAGAAAAGGAGTGGGTGACATTTTCCCCAATGATTTGCGAAACAGTTTTAAATTAAATAAAAGACTAAATAAAATTTAAATAATTAAATTAAATTAACAAAATGATTAAGTAAAGCTGTATTTTAATAATATAAATGATAGATAAATAAATAAGTAGGGATTAAATAACAACTCGAAGCAAAACCACAAATTAATGAACAATTTCAGAGAAACAGTGTTGTTAGAAGCGCCTAGTAAACATTTCACAGAGAGCAATAGACAAGGTAAAGTCTGTTTATGATTAATATGCATAAAGTACCATAGTGAGTTTATAGCCAAAAAAAAATTGTTAACATGAACACGTAGATTTGGAAAAGAGAGAAATCGTCATAGAAACAGTGATCTTGTGAGAGAGAACTGAGTGTAGAGCACCAGGAAGGCAAGGACCGTTGACGAGAACCTGCAGCATTCCATTATGAAAATACTCCTGAGTGAATCTAGGAAGACAAGAAGTTTACTTAGGTCCCATTTCTGACAGAGAGAATGCTCAGGTTGAGTACCATCTGATGAGGGCCGCCAGCTCTAGCTCTACAAGGCAGATGGCCTCACACAGCAGAAGAACATGTGATAATGGTGCACCACTATATAGGGAAACCGGAATGGGAAATTATACTTGATAGCAACCAACGTTGAGAAAACTAAAACTGAGCATGGCTGTTAGAACTAATGTAGTCTCGTGAGAAATGCATTAACAGTTCTTAAAGGCTCCCTCTCTCTCGACACTGGTGCCCCAACAAGCAAATTTCAATAAGATTGATGAGAAATCACATACAGGCAATCTCAGTGAATCAGGTCTTGGGACCATTTGACCTTAAAAATTCTCACTTCTGAATTCACAGCTCTCATCAAGGCACCAGACACAGTGCCACCAAGTGTGTTTGTGATAAACAGGATGGAAAGAATTTTTAAGCAGAGATTTTCTTGGTATTTATTTGGAAAAGCAAAGGATTCAGAAAGAAAAGAGTGAAGGTGGATTTCACAAGGTTGACCCACAGCTACAAAGTGAATCAGACGCCCTGGAAAGAAGGAGAACTGATGGTACAAATCCAAGGGCAGAGGATGTTTCGGGTCAAACTCTGTTAGTAAGTCAAGCAAAAAGCTTTTGTACAGCTTAGACTCAACTTATTCAATAGTATTCAGATACACAGGTTAAGCCCCTCTGCTTTATTCTATATACATATTTTGATACCAATATAATTGCAGACAGCATCATGGTCAGTCAAAATTTGTCTTGCCCAAATATCTGAGGTTTTCATCAGCTGGTCTCAATGACTGACTCACATAGTCATCATACTAACCTGACAGAGTACGCTCTCTTGGCGAGTATCACTTTAAAATGTTCAGGTCTTTCAAGTTTCTTTCTGTTGCCAGGATTTGATGATTAGCCATGAGGGATGGGATAAGCTAAACTGCATAACCCTGGTGGTAACCCTGGTTACCAACCACAAATTGAAGAATACCATAAAACTCAAGATATTGGAAATATTTCTAAAACAGCTCATGCATTCTTGTCCATGCTTTTGGTGACGGTTTAGATTGCCAGCACCAATCCTACTCTTCTCATCTTGTCTACGAGAAGAGACCAACATTAGGAAACTTTTCATTATGGTGTGCAGAAAATCCTCATGGATGATGTGGTAAGGCAGAGCATCAGAAGCTCAAACAGAAGCTTAGAATTATCCGTAGATGAGCAGATCAATCCACTCTATTGACTGGATTTTGTTTAGTCATATCCTTTAAAATCTCAAAATAGGTGCTTATTAAACATTCAGTTTGGGGGGTTGTTACAAAGTGCCACAGGGACTTGTCCTCTATACTTTGCCTGAAATGGCTATAAATAATCCTATAACTGAAAACAGCTCTTGTTTTGATCTTCATACCAACAGTCCCTGAAGGTACTGAATACAGTACCAGAGAACCAACTTTACAAAAAAAAGAACATGTGATAACAAACATTCCCGGGGCTGAAATGAGACTTTACCTTTCCAAACATTGTGATGTGGGATTCTATAAGGGTTCATGGTGAAGATACGATGAATGTTGGAGGAGACAATGGGTTCACTCCAATTTAAATATCACATAAAATATACATGTACTGTGGTGTGGGATAACTGTCTGTATTCTGTCAATCATGTTTTAAATAAACGCTGATTGACCAGGCAGGTCAGCCAGACAGGAAATAGAGATGGGGTGATGAGAAAAGGAGTAATCTGGGAAGAAGGAAGCTCCCTCTACAGTTCTGCCCAGACCACCGAAGACGCAAGATGTGAGCTACCCCTCTGAGAAAGGTACTGAGCCAGGTGGCTAATATAGATAAGAATAATGGGTTAATATAAGCTACAAGAGCTAATAAGTAGCCTGAGCTAATGGGCCAATCAGTTTTATAACTTATGGAGATCTCTGTGTGATTTTCTTTGAGACCAAATTGCTGGGGGACCAGGCAGGAAACAAACCCCAACAAGCAGTTTGGCCCTCATGTTACAGTACTGGAATATCATGGCAATATAATACAATTAAAATATTAACATAAATAAAAAGTAACAAAAATTAGTTGGAAAATAGTCAATGAATTTGAAAAAGGGTAAGGCAGAGGATATGGGAGGATTTGGAGGGATAAAGGGAAATAAGAAAATGGTATCAGTCTGATCTACAAAAGCTAGTTCCAGGACAGGCTCCAAAACCACAGAGAAACCCTGTCTCGAAAAACCAAAAAAAAAAAAAAAAAAAAGAAAATGATATAATTATAATTTCAAAAATAAAAGAAATAATGAAGAGAAAGCAAAATAAAATGAACTTTAGTTTTACTCAATTTCTTTTAGCTAAGGACAGGCAAGAGGAATTTTGGTTTTGATTTGGAGACACTGCCTTATAGGCATCCTGAAAGGCAGGAAGAAAAGAATGTATAAGTATCAACTGACAAAACTTGGTACTGAATACAATCTACATACAATGGCTAATGTTTGAAACTATAATTTCTGAATAGTGGTAAGAATCAACAGTTCGAGATATTAAATTTCCCTCCATATTTCCACAATGCTTCTTAGAGTTAATTCCCTTGCATATAGGAAATCTACAATGATTTTAAGATGACTGATACCCAAGAGATGCCCAATCATACTACAAAAGAATTTGTTCAACTATGTTCATAGAAGCATTATTTGTAATAGCCAGAACCTAGAAACAACCTAGATGCCCCTCAATGGAAGAATGGATAAAGAAAGTGTGGAACATATACACATTAGAGTATTACTCAGCGGTAAAAAACAATGACATCTTGAATTTTGCATGCAAATGGATAGAAGTAGGAAATATTATCTTGAGTGAGATAACCCAGACCCAAAACTGTGAATATAGTATGTACTCACTCATTAGTGGATTCTAGCCATAAACAAGGGACATTGAGCCTATAGTTCGCAATCCTAGATAAGCTAAAGAATAAGGTGAACCCAAAGAAAAACATATATAGATCCTCCTGGAAATTGGAAGCAGATAGGATCAATAAGCAAAGGTTGGGAGAATAGGCGTGGGGTTGGGGGAAGGGAAGGGGAGAGAAAAGGGAGAAGGGTAGGATTGGGGAGAGCTTGGGGAAGTGGGATGGTTGAGATGTAGGAAGGGCAGATATGGGAGCAGGGAAGAAGATATCTTAATTAAGGGAGCCATTTTAGGGTTGGCAAGAGACTTGGCTCTAGAGGGGTTTCCAGGTGTCCATGGGGATGTCCCCAGCTAGGTCCTTGGGCAGTGGAGTAGAGGGTGCCTGAACTGGCCTTGTCCCATAGCCACACTGATGACTACCTTGAATATCACCATAGAAACTTCGTCCAGCGACAAATGGAGATAGAGACAGAGACCCACATGGGGGTACTGGACTGAGCTCCCAAGGTCCAGTTGAAGAGCAGAAGGAGGGAGAATATGAGCAAGGAAGTCAGGACCGCAAGGGATTGGTCCACCCACTGAGACAGTGTGCCTAATCTAATGGGAGCTCACCAAAGCCAGCTGGACTGGGACTGAATGAGCATGTGATCAAACCAGACTCTCTGAATGTGGCTGACAATTGGGGCCGACTGAGAAGTCAATGATAATGCTATTGGGATTTGTCTCTACTGCATGTGCTGGCTTTTTGGGATCCTAGTCTATTTGGATGCACGCCTTCCTATGCCTGGATGGAGTGGTGAGGGCCTTGGACCTCCCACAGGGCAGGGTACCCTGCCCTCCCTTACTTAGGACTGGAGGGGGAGGGGGCAGGAGGAGGGAGAAGCAGGAGGGAAGTAGGAGGAGGGGAGGGAGGGGAAATTTTGAATGGTATTATTTATAAAGCAATAAAAAAATGACTGACAACATCTTCAATAGGATAAATCTTGAAGATATTCCTATCTGTTAATTTTGAAAGCTCAGATTTCCATTTACAGATAAGAATCCTACTGGAGACTGAGCTGTATTTGAAATTATTCCCTTATTAGAAGGACCTCGGTTTGACTGAGCTCAATGTAGGTTAAAATTTTGTCTAGAAACTGGGTGGTGATGGTAAACATCTTTAATCCCAGCACCTGGAAGGCAGAGGCAGGCAGATCTTTGTGAGTTCAAGGTGAGCCTGGTCTAGAAAGTAAGTTCCAGGACAGGCTCTAAAGCTGCACAGAAAAGCCCTGTCTTGAAAAAAAATCCGTCTAGAATATTTTTATGCATAAAAGAGTCCTAATTACAGCTTAAGTATGACTGATTTATGAACTTTTTTGCTCCAAGTCACAACATTTTACAGAGTCTGCCTCTTAAAGGAAAGCTCAAATTTAATGACAAAGGCAGGTTTCCAAAGTCACATGAAAGCACTTTACAAGAATAAACAAGTGACCCATGACCATGGGTCTTAAGTCACACTTAAGCTTTTAGCTCTATATGGAAAATGGTATTCAGAGATTCCTTTTGATTTTTTTTTTTACCATACTAGGTGTTTTAGAAAGAACAGGATGACAGTAAAAATGAAAAATAAGAGCTTGCCAATAAAAATCTTTTTCATAAATGAAATCCATGTTCATTAGATGAAGTTGAAATCCAACTCCCTTGATTTAACACATTTTATAATAGTAGATTCATTTGGATAGAACCTAGCCCCACCACCTGGAAGCTTCACCGAGCCATACCTATCCCTTGCATGTGGCCCTACACCTACCACAGTTCTATCTCTCACCACCTGAGTACCAAGCAGCCCATCCCCACCTCCTACAGATAATATTGATCCCCCTACCACAATCCATCAAATAGAAATAGATAAGATTTTCAGGTTTTAAAGACAAGGTAGAGGAATTTAATTATTTGGAGAAAGAATACAACAAATGTACAGATTTTCAAGAACCAAACATTCAGGAACTGTGGAACACTACAAAAAGATGAGACATGAATGGTAGGTATAAAATAAGTAGAAGAAATCCAGGTCAAGGGACAAAGAAAAATTTTCCCATTCTAAGAATGGTGCTAGATGCAAAACAAACAAACAAACAAACAAACAAACAAAAAACGATAGATAGAACCAGATAAAAACTCCCTGTCACTAAATAGTCAAATACCAAATATACAGAGCAAAGAGTGGATATGGAAAGCTACAAGAGAAGAAAGCAAAGTCACATATAAAGGTAGACTTTTCAGGAAAATGGCTTAGTTTTCAGTGAAGACTTTAAAAAGTAAGTGTGGCTTAGACAAGTTTTGAAATACTGCAAATGTCTGCCCAAATTATTGCACACAGCACAGAGCCATCTGTTGTAACCCTTTAAGGGAGAAATAAAGGTAGATTTAATATATAAACATCATGTATCAAGAGTTTATACATATAAATGTATTTAAATGAATATACATACATGCAAACACACACGTGTGCATGAAAAGGATTCTAAGTCAATATACAGCAGAATCATTTGTGCATTATTGATATAATAGTCACAGTAACCAACATATGTAACTAATTTAGAAGTGCATTGACAAATGAACTGATGAACTGAATGTGGCAATATACTTAATAGAGTTTTCCATTATGAAGACTATATGTCATTTGAAAAATAAGACTGGAACTAGAGCGCTTCATATAGAGTTAAATTAGACAGTTGAAGAAAGACAAACTTTATGTACTTTCTTGTGTGAGTGTGCATGAGTACATGTGTGTATATTTACACATTGTATGTTTGTGACATACAAGGAAAATGTGGACTATGAGGGAAAAGGAAAAATTGTAAAGGAAGAAAAAAATAGAGATGATGAGAGAAAGAGAAGAAAATATTCCTTGTTTTCTCTCATATGAAGGATGTATATTTAATGACATGTATGTGTGTACATATGCTTACCCAGAGAGGAGAGAGGATATTTGGACAGGGTGAGTACTGTATAATGGGGAAAAAGGATGGAGGAAGCAGTGGGAGACCAAATATGAGCAAAGTACAGCAATTTACATGTCTGAAATGATACAATGGAACCTATTATTTTATATATTAAAATAGTCCTTAAAATTAGTCATTGTGGAAGGCTGGGAGACACACAAAAGGAGTGTAGTGATGACTAAATGTTTGACTGGGCAGGATAGTGGAGCTCCTCTGCGTCATACTGCAATGATGGATACATGTCATTATTTATGCATCAGAACCCACAGAATGTGCATTACAAAGGGCCAAATGAACAGTTCAGAGAGGAAACATTGGTGATGATTTTCTAATTATTTTGAAATTTCTTATAAACCTAAGACAATTCTAAAATTCAAGATATACTAATTTAAAACGTACATATACTGCCTATGAATAGAATTGTATTGTAACACGATATAAAATAATCATCCATGAACCAAAGTATTATAAATGACTGAGTAAATAGAAGAAAAGGCAACATAGTCATGGAGAATTTAGAGTATTCACATAGATATAAGATTCACAGTGAACTGTAGCATAATTCACAACATACTAAATGTAGGATGCTTATAGAAACTGCATGCTACAGAGAAAATTCTGGAAAGCAGGACATACCTATAGTGGATATACTTGAAAGCAACTGTTTCAGCCAAGTGACAAGATGCAAAGTCAACAACCATAACTTAGGTTAGAAGTGTGGCTGAATCTCCTATAGGTTGTGATGAAAATAATACTTGGCTTCTGAAGGTGACCCCTGGAAATTCTACAGCCTAGTCTATCAAAAGAACAACAAAACAATAACAAAATAGACAAAGTGAGTAGCGAAATACCATTCAGTATGACAGATTTCAGGGCTATAAAGAGCACCAAAAGCAATAGGCATGCAAAAAGTAGTCACAGCAAGACAATCCTAAGAATATGCACAGCTCAGATTCATATGACTCCACAGGGTGGAGTCACAGATGGATAAAGTACATTGAGTACAACCCAAGAAACTAAATCAAGAAGATATTTCTGTTGATGGGCACATAGCAACCTTGATCATTAATTATAATAAACACACCTCACTAATGTGATATATATTAGTTTCTTTCTAGATTTCAGTGAAAAAAATACCCCAAGGGAGTCAATTTAAATTTGAACATTTTAAACCATCATACAGTCCAATGTGTAGTCATTCTATCAAAGGAGAGAAATCATTTACCATCAGGAAGCACGCAGGGATGTTTGCATGTACCTAGCTCCTTTTCTGTACTTTCTGCAGATCCTTTGACCAGGAAATGGACTGCTCACAAATAAGATCAGTCTTCTCACATCAATTAATGAAATCACCAAGGTCTTCCACAGGCATTCTCAGAAGCCTATTTCCTAGAAGATTTTAGATTCTGTCAAGTTAACTACTACTGCTAAAAAACACAGATATTAAAAGTTGGATGATCTTGGTACAGCAGTTAAGACAATTCTGTACTATTTTGTAGTCGATTTACAAATAAAATGTTATGAGAAAAAAAATCTCGTTATATTCTTAAGCCTAAAGCCAAGATTTAAGAGAGTTAAAGTTATAAAATGATTGACCTTTGTATGCAAAATTCAAGAAGTCATTGTTTTTTACTGCTGAGTAGTACTCTAATATGTATATATTCCATACTTTCTTCATCCATTCTTCCATTGAAGGACATCTAGGTTGTTTCCAGGTTCTGGCTATTACAAACAATGCTGCTATGAACATAGTTGAGCATATACTTTTGTTGTATGTTTGGGCATCTCTTGGGTATATTCCCAATAGTGGTATTTGCATACAAATGGACGGAAATAGAAAACACTATCCTGAGTGAGGTAAGCCAGACCCAAAAAGAGGAACATGGGATGTACTCATTCATATTTGGTTTCTAGCCATAAATAAAGGACATTGAGACTATAATTCATGATTCTAGAGAAGTTAAATAAGAAGGTGAACCCAAAGAAAAACATATAAGCATCCTCCTGAATATTAACCTTCATCAGGGGATGAAAGAAGACAGAGACAGAGACCAACATTGGAGCACTGGACTGAAGTCTCACGAGCCAAAGGAGGAGCAGAAGGAGAGTGAGCACCAGCAAGGAACTCAGGACCGCGAGGGGTGCACCCACACACTGAGGCAATGGGGATGTTCTATCGGGAACTCACCAAGGCCAGCTGGCCTGGGTCTGAAAAAGCATGGGACAAAACCGGTCTCGCTGAACATAATGGACAATGAGGACTTTTGAGAACTGATGAACAATGGCAATGGGTTCTTTCTTTTTTCTTTTTTTTTTTTTTTTTTTTTTGGTTTTTCGAGACAGGGTTTCTCTGTAGCTTTGGAGCCTGTGCTGGAACTAGCTCTGTAGACCAGGCTGGTCTCGAACTCACAGAGATCCGCCTGCCTCTGCCTCCCGAGTGCTGGGATTAAAGGCGTGCGCCACCACCGCCCGGCTCTGGCAATGGGTTCTTGATCCTATTGCACGTAATGGCTTTGTGGGAGCCCAGGTAGTTTGGATGCTCACCTTAATAGACCTGGATGGAGGTGGGTGGTCCTTGGACCTCCCACAGGGCAGAGAAACCTGCTTGCTCTTTGGGCTGAGGAGGGAGGAAGACTTGATTGGGGGAGGGGGAGGGAATGGGAGGTGGTGGCGGGGAAGAGGCAGAAATCTTTAATAATTAAATAAATTAATTAATAAAAAATGATAGACCTTCATAAGCGTTTTAGTTTAATTTCCTTTGTGCATCTGTTTGAGTGTTGTTTGTGTATACATCATTTCAGTGCTGAATGCTTCGTTTGAAATAACCAATAGCAAGCTTCCCCCTGCTAGTGACTAATTCTCCCTCCCTCAGCACTCACTGTTCACTTATAGTCTTTGTTGAGTGGTAGGATGTCATGAGATTTTCCCCCTTTTATGTTATCCTTATCTATTGCAATTATCTTTGGCTAGGTCTTGTTTAGGCAACCATTATTGTTAATGTACCATAAGTGAAGCTTTCTGATCATCTCTAAGTGACACAATCTCACACTAGACTTTGTAAATGTCCTTTAAGAAGTGGATAATAAAAACATGGGATAGGCAGTCTAAGAGACCACTAAAGAAAAACAGGCTATTGATGTTGCTTTGGCTCTCTCTCAGAGACAGAGGTAAGTTCTGTATTGCTGAAGACACTGAACACTTTGAACACAGGACTTGGGAGATTTGAGTTGGCTCTAACCTGAAAGACTCCTTCCTTAGGGCTAACTTTCATAATACCGGGAGGTGTCATGCAAGCTGCCAAGTAAGGAAAGCAAACATTAGTCCTATCCAACTGAGAGGTATATGAAGTGCAGCAATAAGCAGCCTGGCAAGATATCCTTAAAGGTGAAATAGTGGCAATCATGACAGTAACCAACAGCAATCTAATCGGACTTAGGTTCTGCTCAATATGAAGAAAATATCTCTACCCCCTACTGAAGAAAAACAAAGACCACAAACATTGGATCCCTCACTGAAACGCTAATTAGTAATATTATGTAAACACACTTTGTTACTAATCCTGATTTGTGTGCAACTGTTTCTCAAAACACAAGCTAAAATTTTATTCTTCATGAACTGACTTCTTATATTGCTCTCCAAACTAATGTCTATTTCTGTGCTAAAAAGTTAGACTCAATTTCATTTTATTAAATAGCCAATCTCACACAAGAGAAATTTTGTAGCTTCTGTGAAAGAAAATCAATCTAATAATCCAATAAATGCACATTTACATTCATCTATTGTCTGAAAAACAAACAAATAATCAAGCAAACAAGCAAATGTTATTTTGTCAGTCTCAAACCTCACGTTTCCTTGTGACTAGAAAGATGTTTTAAGTTTTTTTTTTAATTTGTTTTTTGTTTTTTTCAGGTTTTGTTTCTTTGTTTTTGAGAAAGGGTTTCTCTGTAACTTTGAAATCTTTCTTTGAACTTGCTCTTGTAGATCAGGCTGACCTCAGACTCACAGAGATCTGCCTGACTCTGCCTCCTGGATGCTGGAATTAAATGTGTACCACCATTGCCTGGCATTTAAGTTTTATAACCGTAAACTGTCATTTTTTTCCTTAGGCAAAATAAGATAGTAATAATTTACATCTCAAGTTTCTGTAACTATTATGTGAGATAGAAATAAGGTATTTATCATTTACCATGCCACTGATGAGAAGCCAAGGACAATGGCACTAGGTTTCGATCCTAATACATGAACTGGCTTTGTGGGAACTTAGCCTGTTTGGACGCTCACCTTTCTGGACGTAGATAGAAGGACCTTGGTCTTCCCGCAGGGCAGGGAATTTGGACTGCTCTTCAGTGTCGAGAGGGAGGGGGAATGGAGTGGTGGGAGGAGAAGAGGAGTGGGGATAGGGGGAGGGAAGTGGGGGGAGGGGGCAATATTTGGGAGGAGGGGAGGGAAATGGGAAACGGGGAGCAGGTGGAAATTTTAATTAAAAAAGAATAAAAAAAAAAAAAGAAAGTTAGCCAATGGCATTTATATGTCTATTTAATTGTCATGTGTAACAAAATATTAGCATTTTAAAACATGAAATTATTTCAATGAGTGAAATATAACACACATTCATTAACAATTGTTCACTGAAACAATATGTTTTATAAAAGGTCAAATAATGACTTAGTTCTATAAAGAAAGTGACATTCATTAATATTCACTTAATAAATATTAACTTGGTGATGTAATGTGAATTAATTTTAATCCCCTCTAATTTTTTTTTTTTTTTTTTTGGTTTTCGAGACAGGGTTTCTCTGTAGCTTTGGTGCCTGTCCCGGAACTAGCTCTTGTAGACCAGGCTGGCCTCGAACTCCCAGAGATCCGCCTGCCTCTGCCTCCCAAGTGCTGGGATTAAAGGCATGCGCCACCACTGCCCGGCTCCCTCTAATCTTTTTAAATTCAGCATATAAAGCTTGCTTTTTAGTAACCAGACTTTCTAGCTAGTGAAATGTAGCTATCTTGGCAGGTGATCACACAATCTTCTGAAAATGAACTGGAGAGTGAATTTGAATGGGAAACTACTTCAAAACTATCTCTGCTTCAAATTCATATCTTGCTCGAGAAACAATAAACCTCAAAATTTTTGTTGTAATAAGGAGCGGCGGGGCTGCGCCCCCAGCACCTGACCGCCCACATGGCTAGCTTATGCCCCGAAATAATTACACGGAAACTGTATTCTTTTAATCACTGCCTGGCCCATTAGTTCCGGCCTCTTATTGGCTAGCTCTTACATATTGATCTAACCCATTTCTAATATTCTGCGTAGCACAACGAGTTGGCTTACCAGGGAAGATCTTAACCTGCGTCTGTCTGGAGTGGGAGAATCATGGCGACTCCTGACTCAGCTTCTTTCTCCCAGCATTCTGTCTGTTTACTCCACCCACCTAAGGGCTGGCCTATAAATGGGCCAAGGCAGTTTCTTTATTAAATGAAAGTAATTCCTCCATCATTTCCCCTTTTTTTGTTTAAACAAAAAAGAAAGGCTTTAACTTTAACATAGTAAAATTACATATAACAAAACGGTTATCAAGCAAGAATTACAGTTACAATATTTATATCTATTTTATCTTTTATCATAAGTAAGGAAAACTATAACTATCTATCCATTCTTTAACTCCATCAAAGACTCCAGAAGGATATAATATTACCTAAGTAAACAAGAAATCCAAAACTCTAGAAATGACAGAGACATCTCGCTGCCTGGACAGTCACTCAAAGTTCTTTTGTACTGTTGGGGCATCCATCTTCAGCCTTCAGGCCCATAGTATCCAGCAGACATTTTCATCAAGCAGGAAATTACAAAGACAGTTTAGTCACTTTTTGCTGTGTCCTGAAGAATGTCTTGCAGACTCTTTCATGAGTCAGGAATCCCGAAAGACCATCTCACCTTTACGCAAGTTCAGCAGTCCTCTCTCTGCGGGTTCTTTGTGTCCAGTTTATGCATCAGTCCATGCAAGAGCAGTTTCTTGTCCAAATGGCTATCAAACTCCATAAGGAGCCTCTTCGGTGCCCATCTTCCTCTTGAAGTAGATTGGTGCTGCCAGGAGCAGATGTGTCTCATTATCATGAAAAGCCCTAAGTTATTAAAACATTAAATGCCATATTCTGTAGTCTTTGAAAGATATAAAGAATGCCTATCTAGGTGAAATATATCTATGCACATCTAGAAAATCTAACTAACATGACTAAAAGCTTGACAATTATTGATGATTATCCATTAACAACCTATATTCATTACATTTTTAAATGAACTATACAATCACAATACAGTAATCAAGATCAGAAATACATATACATATAACAAAATTGACCTTAAAAGTGGCCTGGAGTGGGGGAAGGGAAAGCTAGCAGGGAGCGCGCTGTAAATCGCCTTCCTGAGCTCAGGCAACTAGCCGGGAAAGGTGGAGCTTGCGCCCCCCCTGTGCCGGGTCGGGGGCAAAATAGCCCGACGTTGGGGCGCCAAATGTGGTGGCGCAAATGAATGTAGACAGATTATATAGATATATACAGCTTTAATAAGAAAATAGACTTACAGGACCACAGGTTCCCGCGGAGTACTAAAAAAGCGGAGCAAAAGAAAAGGGGCTGCTGGGCTCACGCCCGGCAGATTTATCTGTAAACATTAGCCCGAGGCGAACACGCCCCCAATGGGTGGGGCTATGTCCCTACAAATTTTAATAATGGGTGCTTAATAAGTGGCAAATATGTCATGAATAAAAGACAATAGGGTAGAGTTTTTGGACCATGTGCCAAGATGAGTGAAAAACAAACCAGAAAATGAGAAAAAGATACTATATCAAAGCCACAAAATGAAAGAAAAAGAAAAGTAAGGATTGATGGAGGGACACATGCTTTCAAGACAGTGGAGCAAGGAGGCATCCTAAGGAAGCAACTAATTGTTCCTCACTGCTAGCATGGCTGATTCCCTCCCAAGTCCCACAGTCTGTTTGAGAACTCCATGATTACTGTAATAAATAGGTATAACCCCCTTTTCCCCAGTCAGTCATTGTCTTCTCTAAATGTGTCAGTGTCTTCCTCACAGATACACCTACACTTCATAGTATATGAAGTCATATTATAGCAATTCCCTAAAGTTGATAGATATATCAAAGTATCTAAAATATTAGATCTGAGTCCCCTAAACATTTTACTTTATATTGCTACCCCAAATCATCCTTGTTACTCTCTCTCTCTCTCTCTCTCTCTCTCTCTCTCTCTCTCTCTCTCTTTCTCTCTCCATCTCTCCCTTTGTATGTGTGTGTTTCAGGATTTTCATTATGGGGAAAGAATTCTGTCTAATACATCATAATTGAAAATAATATGGTAATTTCACTAATGGTGCACTTTTTGTTTACCTAAAATATGCCTTTAGGAGAATGTTAAAACTCCATAAATTTTATGTAGAAATGGGAGTGTTACTCTTTTTGTTATAGGACTTTTAGGTTCAGTGAATCATGAGCCACACAAACTCTTAACCTCAGAACTGGACCTATTTACTGTTACTACCACCAAGAATTTTGGACAACAGCTCCTGTTGCCACCATTTGGGAGGGTTTTTTTGTGTTACTAGTATATTGTTATTATTTCCAGGCATTGTCTTCCTGTGTAGACCCTTTGTAACAACCATTATGCAACAGCCTCTTGAGTGCTGAGATGAAAGATGTGCCAGATGTGCCTACCAAACACTGGCTTCACTCATGGACAAAAGTGAGCTAGTGGTCATGTTTATATGGGGCACGGGAGAATGTGAATATAAAACATCTGGCCCACTTTGTCTCTTAATTTGTAAAATCACAGTGATATTACATACGTGGAAAATGACTGAGGTTATATATTCTTTTCTAGGAAACAATGCTTGGGTATTTCAAGTTAAACAAAGAGTTTGCCTAATGCTAGCTCCATTTTTGGTGGCACAGAGAATAGAATCAGTAAGGTGACTGGATGCTTTACTACATCTCTAGTATATAGGTCATCACATATTAAAATACACTAGTAAAAAATTCAGTAGTCAAAAGAATTTTTGTTTCTAAGATATGAGAAAAAATAAGCAAAAAAAATCATGAATATGACAGTCCAATCAGTCAACATAGACAAGAATGTGCTGAAGTAATGAAATCACTCCTAGTCTTGGTAGTTTGAAATAGCAAAGTATATGGCTAGCAAATTCTCAATGGTCACATTGCTTTTAAAGGCAGAAGTCACAAAATAATCCCACACTAGTTCAGAATTATGAATAATAAAGGGTTATTTATTTAGGGGAGACTTACAGATCACTATCCTAGATTCCAGTCTTCTACATGAACAGGGAACAGGGGCAGAGTCAAGCAGCTGGAAGTGAGAGCTGGAAGCAAGAGAATGGGCACATGCTTTACAGCTGCATTTATATATAAGAGACCATGCCCAAATGGGCTGATATCTTAAATGCTATTGGTTGAAGGAGAGGAATGTGCTCCCACAGCATCTCCCCCTTTTGTTTAAATAAGAGAGTTCCAAACCCAATACAAAACTATATACACTAGGAACAGATATCAAATGTTGATTAGAATTATAACCAACATAAACAATATTAATCAAGGAACATATACTAAATGTTTTAAAAAACATTCTATCCTAAGGAGTCTAAGTCTTATATTGGAAATGGCTTGGCTAGATCATAAGAGGACAGTAACTATGACTATCTAATCTTCAATCCCATCGAAAGCCTGAGAATGGAGATATTACTTGAGTAGGCAGGAAATGCAATCAAACAGCTTCCAGAGTGAACAATATATGACAGAGACAATTAGCTACCTGAGAAATCACCCAAAGTTTCACTTGTAACATTGAAGCAACCAACTCTAGTTAAGGCCTAGCATAACTGACAGACCATTATTAGAGGCAGGAAACTTTTCAGAACCATCTTACCCTGTCTTTGCAATATTTGACAGTCTTTTTCCTTCTGTTCTGCTTATCCATTTCCAGATACCATGTACTTTGTCAGTGACTGAGGTATGGGCAGTTCCTTGCCCAAAGACCAATTGTGCAAAGAAGAAAACAAACTGAGTGGAGTGTCTTCAATGCTCAACATTCTCTTGGGAATAGACTGGTGTTGTCAGGAACAATCATGTCTCATGTCAACAGAATGCTAAGTTTTTTAAATTCCATGTTCTACAGATTCTTGAGTGGTTGAAATATACCTATCTAGACAGAATACAATCTCTATGTATTTAGAGAACCTAATTGATCTGAATGTATGTACAACAAACATGAACTATTGACCTATAATAATTAATACTTGCATAACTAAAAGAGTAAAACTTCATGTAAGAATATTAAATAATCTGTAAGTAAATGTGCAATATGTGGACAATGACTTCAAAATGTGAACAATGTATAAATATCTTGATCCGAGGTATGAGTAATATATAATGCAATAAGAAAATATATCATATCCTAATAGTTGTATCAATATATATATACAAAATGTCCTAAACAGAGGCAAAAGCATGAAAGATAAAATGTTTTACATAAGTGTAAAAATATTGTAAACAGAAAAAACAATTATAATTTGAACTTGTATCAATATATAAAAAAATTATACCAATGTAAATTATCCATAAATATTCACTCTATTATTACCTACTATTGTCCTTTTTTTAAAAGACAAACATAATTTTCACCCCAACCTCTATCTAATACAAGTAATAATCAACAACCCCTAAATGGTGTTCTCAACCCTGAGGACAAACTTTTTTGGGATAGTGGTGTCTCATCCTCTACAATTGCTTCCTGCTATTATAGGGGTGATGTTTACTTAATGGGAACCTGAAAAATAAAGTGATGGTTAAGTTTTAAAATTACTGTCTAGTCTAGTTGGAAATAATTCTGAGCAGTCGATAGAATTTTTTTGCAAAAATTTTATACCCCAAAACCAGTCTTAAAGTTGTGCTGGCAGCATCACAATGTCATTGTTGCTGTGGGGCCTTCTGCAATGTCTCTAAACAGCTGACCGAATGCTGATGCCCTCCAGAGCTCATGACGACCCTCTTCTCCATGACTTAATGCAAAAGCTTAATGTTCACTCCAAGGTGTATTTTGGTTAAATTTTTTATGGGAACCAGCGAGAGCATGCAGGGACTTGAAGCTGCTCTGAGGCATACAAAGAGAAAATATAAAGAACAGCAACTAATCTGCAGCAAGAAAGGCCTTTGCATGAGAATTCTATATCCAAATGAACTGCTGGCTCTGCATAGGCGGCGGCGATGGCAGACTGAGGGAGGGTTCACACCTAGCCAGGCACACTCCAAGCCTGGTGGAGAACTTGTGTGCACTCAGAGCCAGGGATTCTAAAACCAAATGGTTGGGTGCCATATGAAGGTGAAATTCACAAAATAGTCCTACACTAGTTCAGAATTATGAATAATAAAAAGTTATTTATTAGGGGAGACTTACAGATCACTGTCTTAGATAACAGTCCTCTTCATGAAATTTTATTAAAGATGAATAACATAGAATAAAATACTAAATACACTTGAAAAGTAAATTTCCATTTTATAATAACATGGAAGATAATTCATTAATTTGGAAACTCGAATCTCCCAGTAGAAGTCATCAAGAGTTTATCTAGCCAAGAATATGTAGAATTGGCAGAATTACCCCATGACCTTCATGTGCTAACCACTTAGAAAGAAAACTCCCTAAATACTACAAAGGAGTTTCAAAAGTTATTTCCTCTAGAAAGTTATTTTTTAATTTTCATTTTATTTATTTTTTAAAACAATCTTTTTAAATTTTACATACCAATCCAAATTCCTTCTCACTCCCCTCTTCCTGCTTCCCCAACCTTTTATTATTCCCAGCCCCCATCTACTCCTCAGAGAGGATGAATCTTCTCATTTGGAGTCTGTAAAGTCTGGTACATCATTTTGAGACAGGACCAAGTCCCTTCCCCCCTATAGATATTCTGAGCAAGGTAGTCCTCCAAAGATAATGGTCTTCAAGAATCCAGGTCAAACACAAGGAATAAATCCTAGTCTCACTACCAGTAGCCCCAAAGATAGTCCAAGTCACACAACTATCACCAACATTCAGAGGACCTAGTTTGGGCCTACATCAGGTTCCCCCTGACAGTCCAGAATCAGTGATTTTCCACTAGGTCAGGTTAGCTTTCTCTGTGAGTATCCCCATCATTGTCTTGACATCTCTACTAATATTATCACTCTTCCTCCTCTTCAACTGGACTCAGGGAGCTCAGTCCAGGGCTAGCTGTGGATCTCGGCATCTGCTTCCATCAGTTGCTGGATGAAAGTTCAATAATGACAACTAAGGTACACATCAATCTGATTACAAAAGAAGGGCATTTAAGGCACCCTCTCCACTATTAGAGTCTTAGCTTCAGTCATCCATGTGGATTTCTGGGCATTTCTCTAGTGCCAGGTTTCCTGCTAGCCCCATAATGACTCTCTCAATCAAGGTATCTCTTTCCTTGATCTCCCTCTCTGTCCTTCCACCATCTAGACTCTCCTGTTCTCTCATTTTCTTTTCCCCACTCCCCTTCTGCCCTCCCTTCTTTACCCCTACACTCCAAATTTTCACAGGAGTTCTTGTCTATTTTGCCTTTCCAGGAGGATCTCTGTATGCCACTTTTAGGGTTTTCCTTGTTACCTAGCTTCTCCGGGGTCTTGGGCTATGTGCTGGTTATTCTGTGCTTTGCATTTACATTCTACTTCTGAGTCCGTATGCACCGTGTTTGTCTTTCTGGGTCTGAAATACCTCACTCAGGATAAGGTTTTTTCTATTCATTTGCCTACAAATTTCAAGATGGCATTTTTTTTTTTTTTTGCTGAATAGTACTCCATTGCGTAAATGTACCACATTTTCTTTATCCATTCTTGAGTTGAGGCACATTTAGGTTGTCTCCCTGTTCTGCCTATTATGAATAATGCTGTTATGAACATAGTTGAGAAAGTGTCCTTATGGTATAGCTCTAAATCATTTGATTATATACCCAAGAGTAGTATTGCTGAGTCTTGAGGGAGATTGATTACCTCTTTTCTGAGAAACGACCATACTGATTTCCAAAGTGGCTGAACAAGTTTGCATTCCCACCATCAATGGAGCAGTGTTCCCTTTAGTCCACATCCTTTACAGTACAAGCTATTATTGGTATTTTTGATCTTAGCAATTTTGACTGTTGTAAGATGGTATCTCAGAGTTGTTTTGATTTGCATTTTCCTGATGGCTAAGGATGTTGTACAATTCCTTAAGTGTCTTTCGGCAATTTGAGATTTTTCTGTTGAGAATTCTGTGTTTAGATCTGTACCCTTTTTAAAAATTGGATTATTTGGTATTTTGGTGTCTAGGTTTGTAAGTTTTTATATATATTGGAAATCAGTCTTCATTCTAATGTGGGATTTGTGAAGATCTTTTCCCATTTGTTGGCTGCCATTTAACCAAAGAAATAAAGGACCTGTATGACAAGAATGTTATGTCTTTGAAGAATAATATTGAGGAAGATATTAAAAATGGAAAGATTTCCCATGCTGTTGGATAGGTAGAATCAATATAATAAAAATGACAATTTTACTGAAAGTAATCTACATATTCAATTTGATCCCCAGCAATTTCCAACACAATTTTTCACAGACCTCAAAAGAACAATATCCAACTTAATATGAAAAAACAAACAAAACAGAATAGTCAAAACAATCATGTACAATAAAGAAATTTCTGGAAGTATCACCATCCCTGACATCAAGATCTATAGTAACTTGCTATTGGCATAAATACCAACAGGTTGACCAATTTAATCAAATCAAAGATCCTGATGTTAACCCACATATCTATAAATATCTGATTTTTGATAAAGAAACTAAAATTATAAATGAAAAAAAAGAAAGCATCTTCAACAAATGGTGCTGGCATAATTGGATGTCGACATGTAGAAGAATACAAATAGATCCATATCTATCCCCATGCACATAACTCAAGTCCAAATGGATCAAAGACCTCAACATAAATCCAGATAACTGAACTTCATAGAAGAGAAAATGGGAAGTAGCCTTGAAAACGTGGGCACAGAAGACCATTTCCTAAATATAACATCAGTAGCATAGACACTGAGAACAACAATTAGTAAATGGGACCTCCTGAAACTGAGAAGCTTCTGTAAGGCAAATGATACAGTCAATACAAATTTATTTTAAGTATAAGATAGAAATTAAAGTTCACCATACATACTTGCCCTATTAGGAAGCATTTTTTCTTATTGAATATTGTTACCTAAGCTTAGACATCATCTCTTTTTGTGTGCTCAAGGATTCCATGGCAGTAGGGAAGTACCATGTGAAGTTAAATGTGAGGGCAACTTAAAGAACTCACACACATACAACTGTATGTTGCATCTACCTTATCCCATTTCCTCTGCTCACTAAAGCTTTGGAAATGGTTTCCTTATCTCTGAATAAATTGGATAAAAAGCTTTCAGGAACATCCTACATCTAATTATAAAGTGTGACAATGTTAATTATCTTAATTGTTAGAATACTTCAAATAAGAGTAAAATTAAATTTGTCACAAGATAAATTTTAAAAATACATTGTTACTCTACCAATAGCCATTATACCACTTTTTAATAAAACTTTTCCAATTTTATAATTGGATAAAATTTACCCTAATTAATAATTTTTCTAAAGACAAAATGTATTTTCAAACAAACTTCTATTATGTAGTAATTTACGGAAATGAAGCAAATTATTGCAAACATATTAACTACCCTGGATCATAAAGGCTGTGAATACATAGAAATGGGATTCTTTCCCATAAATTTGTAGATTATCCATATTATTATAAAATAACTTTGAAACAAAGGAAGCCAAAGAGTTAATAAGGATTCCTCTTGTAATTTTGTTATGGTTCTTATTTAACATTAATAAGATCATGGATACTCTGTAGGAGGCAGCCGTTTGTTTTTCCCAGATGCCTGGCTAGCATAGCCCCAATATAATCACACAGAAATTGTATTAATTAAATCACTGCTTGGCCCATTAGCACCAGCCTCTCATTGGCCAACTCTTATATATTAATTTAACCCATTTCTATTCATCTGTATATCGCCATGTGGCAGTAGCTTACCAGCAAAGTTTCGGCATGTCTGACTCTGGTGGCTCCATGGCATTTCCCTGACTCCATCCTTCTCCTCCTGTGCTGTAGGCCAATAAAAGCAATACACAAACAGAAGGACCTCCCATACCCTTTCGCTTTTTCTGTTTAAACAAAAAGCAAGGCTTTAACTTTAACATAGTAAAATTACATATAACAAAACAGGTATCAAGCAAGAATTACAGTTACAACATTTACATCTACTTTAAATTTTTTCATAACTAAGGAAAACTGTAACTATAAATTCTTCATCTCCTCCAAAGACTCCAGAAGGATATGATATTACCTAAGTAAACAGAAAGTACATTGTAAGCAACTTCCAAACTCTAGGAATGACAGAGACATCTCACTGCCTGGACAGTCACCCAAAGGTCTTCTGTAGTGTTGGGACATTCATCTTTAGCCTAAAAGCCCATAATATCTAGCAGACTTTTCCATGAAGTAGGAAATTACAAGGACAGTTCTGCCTATATTGGCAGTTTGTCAGTCATTTTCTTCTGTGTCCTGCAGAATGTCTGGCAGACTCTTTAATGAAGCAGTAACCCTAAAGGATTCTCTCACCTTTAAGTAAGTTCAGCAATCATTTCTCTGGGGGTCCTGCAAGTCCAGTTAAGTAGTCCAGGCAAGAGCAGCTTTTTGCCCAAGGTGCTAACCAACTCCAAAAGGAGGCTTTTTGATGCCCATCTTTCTCTTGAAGTAGCTTGGTGCATCCAGGATCAGATGTGTCTTATTGTCATGAAGTTTTAAATTTTTAAAACATATTCTGAAGGTCTCTGAAAGATTTGAAGAAATCTCTATTCATCTGTAAATTGTCATGTAGCAGTACCTTACCAGCAAAGTTTCAGCATGTCTGATTCTGGCAGCTCCGTGGTCTTTCCCTGACTCTGCGCTTCTCCTCCCATGCTATAGGCCAAGCCAATTTGTTATTTATTAATCTATATAAAAACAAAACACAGACAGAAGGACCTCCCACATCACTCTGTCTATGCTAAGTTTGAGAATGTCATCTTGGTCTACAATGTACCAAATAATTAGCTTACATTTATCTGTACATACATTTATGTAATGGATTTACATTAATCTTTAGTATACGGCAGACACTCTTTCAAATTCTGAACCTATCCAGGGAGAAACACAACAAAAAGAGGACAGTTAGGAACTGTTTGACTCAAATAAGCAAGCATATTTTTTTTTCCCATATTACAGTCGAAAATTGAGGGACAGGCCCATGTGTGGTAACTTTTCTGAGGTCACTCAGCCAAGCTGGGTGGAGTCTGAGCTCTCACTCAGAGGTTCCCTGTGGTTGAGCCACAAGTTCATAACCGCTGGCTCCCAGCAGCATCAGCATCAGACAGGGTGTTTTCCTGTAAGCCCTAGAGAGTCTTAGAACACCATGTCAAAGCAAGTGCCTTCAGAGAGGAGGCCACACAAAGGTCAGCACTGCAAATTCTTATTGATTTAACCTTTCCACCCATGTTCAGAAAATCCATATCCAGGTAAGTCTTGCCAAGAGAAAGACACAAGAAAGACCATTCTGGGAAAATATTGTGACCTTATAACCACAGAGGAAAATTCACAGTACACAAAGCCTGGGAAAATTAACAGCTTTTCTTCAGTAAAAAATCATGAAATTTAATGTAATAGTCTTGATGCCAAGATGCAGGAAAAGTATTTATATTTTTTATAAATACCCCCACACAAATTACTTGGAGCCAGGACACTGGGAGATCATTGCTAGGAACATCCAGAGGAATGTGCTGTGTACTTCAACATGAAGTCTGAGAGTTTGAAGACAAATCAAGTTGGATCTAGGTTCAGCTGAAAAAGTTCCAAAATACTGTGACCCACAAAGTGCAGGGTTTCCTGCCCAAACACATTGCTGTGTGCTTGTGTGGGCTCAGAAAGCCTGGGAGAGAAAGAAGATTAAACACTGCTGATTCAAATCAGAACTGTGTGGCTCATGCTTCTTAGAACTGGTCATGTGAAAGACACAAATATTGACAACACACAAAACAATGAGTAAATGACTGAGAGTTACACTCAGAAGACTTGATTCATCATCAAATCACCATTGAGGTCCCCGTGCTGCTGCTGAGGCAAGAAGAGAAATGAATCAGTTGTTCTTTTCTGCTGGTGGATGTTGTTCTTTGGTTTATAGCATTTTCAAACATCTACTTCAGGGGCACAGAGAGATGCCTAGGATACACAGCTCCATTCTCTAATGCTTAAATAATGAAATGTTATAATAAAGTATAACCTTGACTTGCCAGCCTCAGTCTGGAGTTCTACCACCTGGGATGATGAGGCAGAAAGACTGTCAGGAGTCTGAGGACAGCCTAGACTGGAATGTTATTTCTGAGACAGTCCAAAATGGTGAAACCCTGGCTCAAACACAATTTTTTTAAAAAACAATGTTTTCCATGTAAACAACACTGTTCTGTATCTTAAGAAACTAGTGATGCAGGAGAGAAGTGTCTTTGTTCAATCTTCATGCAAGTCACAGCACAAGCTAAAGGTAGTTCAGATGAAGCTAGCATCTCTCAGTAAGTCATATCAATACAAACCTCAGAGGTTCTCTGTCAGAAATGCAGAGTTGGTGATTTGCTTTGTAGAGGAGACTTGTAGGTAACCTTGAAGCTACATGTAGATAGTGACTGAAAATGACCTACATTAATTGGGGGTTTAGTTAGGATAATTGAAAGGCATGGCGGGGGGGGGAGGCGTTTACAAGTAGAGACTGAGGTAAAGCAAAGGTCTGAAAAAATCCTTCATGTTTTCCCTGAGTTTGCCACTGAATAGATTCAATCAGATCATTCATTCCCTTCACTAGATAAATTACATGAATATATATCATTTAAAAGTGTCCTCTCTGCAAGTTATATTGATAAAAAGTCTTAGGGGATGGAGAAATAGCTTAGTGTTAGAGTGTTGCTGCTCTTCTAGAGGAATGATATTCAATTCCCAGGTGGTACCAGATGACCCAATGCTTTTTCCTGGTCTCTACATTTACAATCATCTGCACAGCCATGATGCAAACACACACACACACACACACACACACTGAAAGAGAGAGAGGTTACAGAAACATACATGAGAAAATCTAAATCTAAAACAATTAAAAAATACTTCATCCAATTATCTTACTTGTTTCTTTTTCATTTTATAGAAAGTGAAGTGCTGCTTGAGCAAGTGTATTACTGAAAGTCATTGGATCACCATCCATTCACTTATGCCTTCACTGATCTCTTATCTCGTTGCTACATCTGCTGCATCCACTGTTTGTTCTCAAGCTCTTGCCACACATATCAACATAAGTCAATGTGATTCATTGCAAATGGTTCCCACCCGTCTCTAGAAGGCTAGGTTCCTAATACTAAGGAGTATCTTCTGCCAAATATTCTTATTTACTAATGTTTCTTCTCAGAAATCTCCAGAATGAAATCCCCTGGCCTTATCCTTGCTCTCCAGTTGGGTGAGACTTTACGGGTGTAGCTCCTGGCATTCCTAGGACACACAATCTCACAGAAAGCTCGATTTTCCTCTGACTATTACAATTTTTCTGCCACTTCTCCACAATGCTCCCTGAGCCTTAAGTGAAGGAGTTGTATTGCATATGTATCCTTTGTGACTCATCTCCATAACTCTAAATTTTGTTTGGTTGTCATTTCTATATGAAAATAATAACTAATGCTAGTGTTTTAAAAATCCTTTGTAGTTTAAAATGGGACAAGAAGTTTTACTAAAATCAATTGCGAGTGTTAGTGCAAATTGGGGGATAATTTGATGAAACCATATGAGGATTAGTGGTGATAATCATTGAAACTGAGCACAAATATAAACTGTGAATTCTCAATTTTATTTTTAGGAGTTTGTCCTACAGATGTACTATGTTTTATTATAGTATTTTGTGTGTTTGATTTCATCTTGATAAAGGTCTAGGCACCAATTATATACTAAAAATAGCTGTTTAAAATTTGTACTATACATAAAATAATATCTACATAGACAAATGTGACCTTTACTTATTTACATAAGTAGGCCATTCAATAAATAAGATAAAATAAGACATTTTAATCAATGCAAACTTTTGATATTAAAGTATACAGAAAAATATTTTAGCTGTATTGTATACATAGTAAAAGCTAAGATATCTAATGCCATATGTACAGTAAAATTTGTGTAGTGAAAATAAGGAGTACTATTTACTTTTTATAAAATGTATGTGTATACACACATATAATATCTGAATAAAGGTATTAGAACTATTAACATTATCATTATAGTAATAAATATTTTCCTAAAACATTTATATTTGTACAACATTAAAAGGAAATGTATGAAGTCACTATGTCCTTTGCCATATATTGCCTCAAATTTGCTACTGTTTCTACATGACAAGATTTAAATAATTGCTCTGTTTCAAAAGAGTGATTTTGTGCCTTGACTTTGGGGACAAAAGCTGAGTGAGTTTCTCTTTGTTTTTCTTATATGGGATAGATTTAGGGATGTGGGTCTGACATTTTTCTGTGCGTGCGTGTACTAATGTGTGCATTGTTTTATATGTATCAGCCTATGAGAATGCATGGTTGTAATTTGTATGTGCCTGTTTATAGCTATGTACAATGCAGAGCATTTAAATATCAATGCTGTTTGGTGTTGCCGGCAGAAAATATCTAATATATATCCGTATTCCTAAGTGGCTTTTTGAAATCATGAAGTGCAAACACTTATTTCTAAA